>NW_010541002.1:0-98218 GCF_000687285.1 Phaethon lepturus
TTCTTAGAAATGCATTTTCTAATCAGATTGTGAGGTTTAAAAAATACAATTTTTCATAGAAATTTTTGCCCTCTGTTTTTCATTCAGGAGACAGTCCTTTCTGGCAGAGCATTGCAATTTCTTTCAGGCTAGATGAATGTCTGTGATAAATACTGTGGTGCCTGCTGATGAATATTGATCTGCATCCCTCAGTGTGTTTAGTGTTATGAAAAGCCATAGGAAGTCTCGTGTCTCAGTGCATCCCACAAGTACAGGATCTTTGATCAGAATTCAGTAAAAATGGACAGTTAAAGATCAAAAGAAGTGCATGCTTTAAGTTCAGAGATAACGTCAGGCAATTCAAAGACTAAACTTGGTACCTGTAGCAGTTTTACCTCTCCCTAGGAAAGTTGGCCTTGCAGAATTCCTATCAATGTGCAGGTTTCATGAAAGTATATGGTTCCCATTCAGCAACACACAAATAGTGCTGCTTGTTTGGCTCCCAAGCATCTGTCCCCGAACAGAACAAAACTGTTGTCCCCTTCATACTCCCACAGCCTAGCAAGGCTGACTTGCTTGACTGTTGTTGAGTGACGGGGGGAAAGTAGTTTCTAACAAAAGCAAGATATCAGTCTCCAGGCTTGTAACAAAAAAAGTGAGTAATGTATTAACAGGCCTCAAGATAACATGTTGGAAAAAGGAAAAGAAAGGTTGAGGAAAAAAGAGGATTTATTTATTTTCCAGATTGGTAATGTGGATATGAGGGAAGCCAAAAAAAAAAAAAAAAAGTTTTTTCAAGAGCCATTTCTTAAAAATACATAAACCGTGTGTGCTCCTTACTTCAAACTGAAGGGGAAGGCCCATCTAACTTAACTTAGTTAAATAAATTAAGTATAAAGAAATAAGCTCAGCTGTTATTTCCAGTTAATTTGATAATTTAGATATATTTTCAAAGCAGGTTTTTAGTCACAATGCTGCTCTTCAAAGCAAACAGGAGTACAGATTGATGAGAAACAGCTGAAATTTCAGTTTAGGTTTTTAGCCTGAAGATATTGATCCTAGAGAGAAACAATTGAGTAAACAATGAGGGTTGAAAAGCAAAGAGAAGAGAAGAGAGAAAGGTGACTTCTATTTAAAGTAACTCTGTGTGGACCTGTAACTTAAAGACACTATAAGTTTGCACTTTTTATTTGGCAGGGAGACACTAATTTTGCCTATAGAACTACTTCCAGCGGGTCATGGTAAGCTGAGTTGTACCATTGTCAGTGAAGAGATGTGAAAAAGTCAGAGACACAAGTTTTTCATGCATGGGTGAGTCATAGGAACTGAGGGGATACACTGTGGAGTAATTCTGTGAGCTTTCTTTTAATTTTAAGCTACCAAGTTCTTATCCTGACCATTCACTGCCCTTTAAGCATAAATGTTCTTCTTGAGCCTAAATATAAGTATCAACAGACCAAGACCACCTCCTCCACCACGTTCCTGTTCTCTGTTGAAGCATCAGCATTTGGCAGAAGAAGGGGAGGTGATAACAAAGTTACCTTGGCAGACAACACCACTCTTGTCTTGTTTTAGATGAAGAGAAGGAAGGTTGGACTCAGATCCCACAGACAGTGTAGCAGAGAAAGCTTTGAAAGAAGTCTGTACCCAAAAGCTTATGAATGTATGCCAGACAACATGAGAACAATAATTTACATCCCTGTCCTTCATGTATGTTTCCTGGAGTTTTTTTACATTGAGGTCTGTAATTAGCATAGCTGTCATTTCTTGGGAATTAGTACAGGAGAACTCTTCCAGTGAGTAGAGCGTGGATATGAGACAGTTTAAAGCATATGATAGCTCTTGATGCCCTGAAACTAGTTTTGTTTTTAAATAGTCCTCTTCCAGAAAATGGCAGCTGTCTAATGAGAGGACCGCTTCACAGACCACCAGAGGGTTTTTTTTCAGCCTGACACCAGAGATTTGTGATTTTATAGAGAGGTTAGAAGCCATGAAGTCACTGGCATAGGTTTGAGTGATTGTTCAGGATGGAGAAAGCAAAACCTGATGCAAATTGTATCTATTTTCTAACAATACAGTCAGTCCTGAAGCAAGCTATCTTCTCAGGACAATTGGAACTTTCCCTTTTGAGTGACTCCAAATAGGACCTCTGAAGGAAATTAGCATGTATATAGGGCAAAGGATTAGAGTGCTTGAGTCCTAAAGTGGGAAAAAAAAAAAAAAAAAAATTTCTCTACAGTGAAAAAAGCCTACATCTTAGGAAAAAGTGAATTATTTACTTAGATCTCTTACACACTCAACATTAGAATAGCCTCTTGTATACTTTAAAACATTTGATTTTGGGAACTACATCCAAGTTGGATTTATTTTTATTTTACCACTAGTATATATCTTTTAAAAAATCTTATCTTTTGGCAAAATTGGCAGATGAGGTCACACCTTAAGTTAAGGCAGCAATGGAGACATTAAGAAAAGTAGACTACTGAACTAGTACCATCAAAGTCTACAACCAGGGTAAGAAGACCAATACTAAAGTTACAAAAACTAGAAATTGGACATGAAAAGATGGAAGTTCTTAAACAAGTAAAAAGGCAGAACTGGAGCAGAATGAATGAATGAATGCATTCAAAAGCTAATGTAAGTTAGACGACAAAGGAAATTCTCCAAAGACAGTTCAGCAGAATAAGCAGATAAACTAAACTGCTGAAAAGGCAGACTCTAGGCTTTTAATAAGTCAATAAAACTGTAAATCTGGGAATGTCATGTAAGCCTAAGTGGTAGTCCTGACATCTCTTTCCTCCCTTGTGGTGTGCCCTACTCCTGTGCGCCCTCTTTTTCCTTCAGGCTCATGGATGAGTCCTATATGTCATGCTCCTCCTCCACACAGTCCCACGACATGTTCAATACACTCTGGTCATGCTCCAACAGTTTCCACAGTCAGCAGGGAATTAGGTAGCAGTAGATATGCTCAATGTGTATAGCAGGAGAAGAGTATCAAACTCTAACACCCTCCTGGACACCACATCAAGACGGTGTCTTTTCACTCGGCCAAGAAAGATGTCATGAAACACAGATCTGAGTTTGGGATCTTCTCAACAGAAGGTGAGAGGTAAGATGAATTCTCCCAGGGGTTGCTTCTATGTCTATTTGGGCACTGAGGGTCACTCTAGCACAGGCCATGATTTTGCTAGTGGGATGCAGTCCTGCAACACCTGAGCAGGCCTTGACTGGTGACAGCAAGTTTCTATCGACTGTCCGGTGATCCTCAGGCAAGGTAAGGTGTTGAATCAGACCCATGTCCATCCAGGAAGACCAGTCAGGAACAACAGCAGGAAATGGGTCCAGAGACAGGACTGGAGAAGAGGATTCCTTCAATATTGGTCTGGGGCGATCCAGGAGAAAGGACTGGAGATAATTATATAAACAGAAGACCTCAGGGAAGGCCTGGGTGCACAGAACTGAGATGAAATGGGGATCTTGGGTCCGTGGCCAAGAAGGCATGAGTGGAAACTACAGGTGAGGCTGGTCAGGGCCACTAAGGTTTAGAACAGGGAACATCATTATACCTCTGTAGCAACTGTCTGAAAAAGGCTTAGAATAGGGAACATGGTTATGCTTCTGTGGCAACTGAACTGAAAATAGTTCTTAATTTGTGTAAGTTTCTCAGCACTCCCAGCTCCCAAGGAACACCCCAGGAACATCCACTTTCCAGAGGGGTGCCTAATGCTGTGAAAGGCTCTTATTCCACTTGTTCATCTGAGTATGGCACAGGCACGCAGTTTGGATGAGTGGTTGGTACAGTGTCCCTCACACAGCACAAGTCTTCCTTCATTTCTCCTGTTGCATGCACCCATCGCAGTCCTCTCCTGCTGCAGAACCAGCTACGGGCTTTAGAAGAGACAAGCAGGTTTTTAGACCCAGACCCAGGGATTTTCTGCTGACATTGGGGGTACATGCCAATAGTTGGTAGGGCACTCTCTGGGGATTATCTCCATCCTGTTTTTCTAGAATAAAATCTGCCTGTGAATGACTGTGGTCCCCTCATCTGTATGTATTGCTGTCCTCCAGGTAAACCTACTGGAGGAAAGTGAGAAAGCATCTGCGGACAGAAATACAGTAGTCAGTCATTATGAAGGACTTACATGCTGGTTTTAATTCTTCAAATATAAATGAAGGAGAGATCCTGTATCCAGCTGTTCCTGGACAGTATCTATGTTCCTAGCCAACATCCGACAGAGGAGTCTGAGGAACACAGTCCTTCCAAAGAAACGGAGGCCTTTGAGATACTTGTCTGCTGCATATACGCAGTGAGTCAGTATCTCTTTCCAGGAAAGTCTGGGGTAGGAGAAGGGAGACTAAGAACTACTTCCAGTCATCCTTCTGAAAATTATCCTCTATGAACTCTTCCTAAGAACTTATCAGGAGTCTCCCTCCTCCTCTCCTTGCCCCCAAATATTTCCTGTACGTGTTCTCCTGAGGAAGGGAAACAAAAGTATCCTCCCTCACCATTCTAGGTGTCAGCCTCACAGCAGGGTGGCTGTATTGGGACTACACAGATTTGAGAGAGGCTTTGTCAAGGCCTTTCTTTTAGGTGCATGGCCAGGTTTTTATTTTCAGTCCTAAATTATCCATTGCATGTATAAAACATGCTAGGAACTTCAGGCATGTATAACTCTCCCTCTATGGGAACAGAGTGGAGCACTTTCTGTGCGGCTCTTTTCCCTGCTATATAGATTGTGTGGGAAAATGGGTAACAGCATTAGCTACTAGAGGGGACCGTATCTGGAGATGATCTCAGTGTAGGAATGCAGCAAGTGAATGCAGCCAGCTCCTCCAACAGGGACATGGGCATGACCCTCTGCCTTCCAGTCTTACACCAATTTGCTGATTCCACCAAATGGGCAGGAGAACACAATCCTAACAGAAGATGTTAATCCATTGGAGCAAAACCACTGAAATGCCTTAGATTTATGCATAACAAAAGACGATTTCAATAGCCTGGCCGTTGAGCCAAATGTGTGCTGATATCGTCATTGAAAATTAAACTTGCCACTTGATTCAATCATCCCATGCAGTAGTCTTTCCATTCCCCAAGACTCCTTTTAAACTACTCAATCTAGATCTGATTTATAGTATATCTTTGGATGGGATGAAAGGCAGATGAAAATATTGCAAATAACATAATGCTTCTTGCTTGATTAGATTAATCCTAGTCTTTTCCATGAGGACCTGTTCCATTGTTCAATCTAAACCTTGAATTTCATATTAAAATATAAGGAATTGAGATCAGCCAAGACTATGTAGGTTTCTACAAACACTGTTTCGTATATAATATTGTCAAGCAGAAAGTTGTTGTAAACAAAAGAAAAAAAAATCTCACAGTTATTTTCAGCATAATCAAGAATTACATTCCTGTTTCAATTTTTGGTTTATGAAAAAAATTCTTAACAATATGATAGAAAAAAATTATGTACTACATGGCTTTACAAAGAATTTTCTTGGAAAAAATCATGTCTGAAAGATTAACTGTTTTAAGCAAACCGTGTAAATTTTCTGCATTCTCAGTGATGTTTTTTCTTCCCATAAAACATTATCTGTCACAAATTTAGTAATAATACAGTTGCTTTTCAAGGGAAAAAAAAGAAAAGCGGTGCAGTCATAATGCTTGAAAACATTGAATGATGTACACATAACGAACAAAACAGATCCTCTGTATTGCTAGGCGTTACTGAAAGCAGAGAGATATCTTGTTGTTTAATCCTTTTATTGTCACAATGATCAACCCGCCAGATGCAAACTATTTTTAGTGGCTTTCTCTGCACATGGACTGTGAAAGCATAAATAACGGAGATGATACGACAGTTTTCTCCACACAGGTGGTCTGATTTATAAATAGGCAGTGGATAACTAATATATTTGACATCCTATATCAATCAAAATCCTAAGGAATTATGATTAAGCATTATTACAAAATTGTGACTTTTAAGGACTGATTTTATTCTGAATGTAAAATAAAAATATTTTTCACTTCTATATTCAGTGAATAGCAACCTTAGTATTCTTTTAAAATGCATCAGTAAGACAGATTTTTTTTCATCTGTAACATAGAAAATTCAGTAAAAACGTATTAAAGATGCATTCTATTTTGACAGTGTGGTGTTTAAAACCGCTTATTGTTTTACACTTGAACTGCAACACCCAAAATAACACGTTAGAGACAGTTAGTCAATCTTATTCAATGAAATTCTTATTCATGAAAAGAAATTGTAAACAGGAAAATGAAGACACACAGACCTAAATATTTTTAGATGACACATCTAGAATATGTATGGATCTCTTAATACAGTGTGAAGCTGGTGAAATTCAGTGGCTTGTGTTACACACAACATCAGACTAAATGATCAAAATGGAATCCTTTTGGCTGTAGACCTGGTAATCTATGTGCAGATTGAAATCCTCTTCAACTGGAGTTAATACTTATTAGCCAGACTTCCACATCATCTCTCCAACTGAAAACTCTAATTATATGAAAACAGATATAAGTGCTCATAAACAGGATACCCTGACCTGATGAACTTGTCTTGAGCAGATTCATTGACCTGATATTTAATTCTTGGAGCACTTTGAAACAGTTTTGTTTTTTTTTTAAATTGAAAGAAATGCAGATATTTTAAATATTCAATGTTTACCATAATTTTCTTATGTTTACTTTGCCATATTTTGTTGAACTTCCTGTAATTTACAAATGACAATCATCTTTCAAGGCCATGCAAAATTAAAAATGATTTAAAATATTTCTTATAATGAGACACTATTTATGTCAGGAACACTTTTCTGTCAAAATGATTTCATAAGTTCTGAAGAGGTAAATTCCTGAAAATAGGGCTTTGCTAGCTGAATGCTGACAGACACTTACCTGAAGCACTGGACTCAGCACTGTCACAGCCAAGTCCCCAAGCACAACCTGGGCACTAGAAATTCTATACCTCGTCTCTTCCCAATGCTTTGCATTCAGATGACATTTTTCAAAGTGTTCCTCTGTGCAAATACTTTCCCCAGAAAGATATTGTACCTCTGGGAGTGTAGGTGATTTCTGTGGGTTCTTTATTGGTGCTAAGAACCCGAGAAGCAGATGATTAAATATGAGTAGCCTTCCTCCATGCCTATTATGAAACTATTCTGTATCTTTCTTTCTATTTTTAAAAGAGTATTTTAAAAGAGTTCATGATCTAAATGTTCAATAACAGTATTAAAACTACAGCTAGGCTGTGCTTAGCATTTTTGCTCTGTGGAGTGAGTATGAAGGAAAAAAATAGTCTACTCAAATCTGCATCTCCTAGACCAAACTTTCAGCTTGTGTAACAGAAGGTATGTATGTGTTTTGTTTTTTTTTTTTAATATCCTTTCCATTCTACTGTGGCCTTAACATAACAGCGTGATTTAGAATCTGGCCCAGGTTTCCTGAAATATTTGGCTCAAACTGAAATGCAACTAGAGGTGATCATTTGGCTTAAGCAGTTTCATTATTCTAAATATGTAATTATTTTAGAGTTCCCAGACATATTTCTAGATATTTTGCAAGAGGGAGAAGGGACCATCTTCCTTATTTAAAAAAAAGGCAAAAAAACCCCCTAAAACCCCTTTATGATTGCCATTAGGCATGTCTATATAAATTCAAGATTAATATTAAGGATGGAATGTGTTGGAAAGGTGCAAGATTGGCTTGATTACCTAGTTTGCTCATGTTCATATCGCTTGGTTTAATTACGGCTACCCCCTACAACACTGTCCCCACAGAGAAACAGTACAGGCATTTACAGACATACTGCCTCTAACATTTTTGCATGACAATCAAGAGACTGAAGGCACAGAAAACCTAACCCAGTGATCACTCTGCATCCACAGAAAGTCAAGGAAAGCAGAACATGTGCCAGCAAGTCTACCATAAGATTCATTATATCCATTTTTGAGTCTACCAGTGATAGCAAGACCGGATTTACAAGGTCAGTGATATACCGGTTGCTTCCAAGCATTAAGCGTGAAAATGCTTATATTTTAGCAAAGCTTGCTCTTAAAAGAAATACGTAATTACTCTCTGGTGAGTTGCAATGACATTCCTTCCCTGAGCAAAGTTGTAGATTTGCCATTGGGCAGGAATACAGTAAAGCTACAATTTTTTTAATGCACACATTTAGTTAAAGATGTATCAGTAGCAAATACATTTTTGTGCCAGGATACATACTTTCAATATCTACCTTTCTGTAAATACTGGAATATTAATATTAAAATTTAAAAATCTTGATTATGGAACCCTTTCTGTGCACAGTATTTGTATCTGTATTTATTGGGTTAACTTTCTTTTAAGTTCTATAAACAAGAAAAAAAAGGTATATTTTTTCATCATAAATCAAGCCAGAAAGTCAACATCTAAGTATTGTTCTTATAAATTATTTAAGTATGAATATTTTACTATTTTGACTCTTTATCCATAGAAGTAGCTACTCTCCACTTTAAAAATATTGTACTGCAAAATGTTGTAAGGTTTATCCTGATTTATGTTCTTCTAATACACATTATATGTGCATAGTTCTTATAGGTCTCAGCCTGAGACATCTCTATACGCATGTTGCTGTGTTTCAGTGTTATAAAAATGTTCTGTGCCAGTTCTTAACAGATACCAAAAAGGCTACTAAGAGAAATAGTTCAATTAAAAAAATAGATGTGAGGTACCATAAAATATAATGAGATGGATAGATTTTTTGATGTATTTTTTGGTTTAGAAAGAATTTTTAGGAAACCAAAGTAATGTTAAAATTAACACCTTTCATTGTGGACTCACAGTAATTAAGAAATATCACAATGTAACATATAACTCCCCATTGTATTAAATCTGAGTAATTTAAATCTGCTAGGGATAATGAATTTCTCACATTACCTGATGATACTTGAACCGAGTTCTCCTTTCCATGCCAAATTGTAAGACAAATACTCCTGATGGAAACCTTACAATAGAAATATTTCAGTGTTATTTGTAAAGGCTTTTTTTTTTAAATTACCCCTTCATCTACAGAATGCGATTAATATCAAGACCTAAATCTAGAACAAACATGACACTTGATGAATTCTCTTCAGCTTTCTAGACAAACAAACAGACTTGCTGTGAAGCTGCCAAAATACAGTTTAGTGAAACAGAAAACTTTTTTTTTTCAAGTAAGTTGCTTTAAAACTTTTCTGTATTACATAGATTTCATGGTTCCCTGCCAAAATTTATTTTTGGTTTACACAGATATTACTAGCTGATGTGCAAGAAAAATTACCAGCTGGTATTAATAAATAAATAAATAAATAAATAAATAAATAAATAAATAAATTTATAGGCTGAGTGATTGCTTTTTGTCTTGCATTGAAATAGAAACAAGAGACTATCCTGACTACAATATTTCTGTTAGATGCAAATAAAAGCTGAAAAGTTACTTTTAAGAAAACTTTTATTTGTATGTAACATTTATATAATTATTTACGAATTGACAATATTGAAAAGCAGTGTATTAAAAAGAATTATTGCCCTGAATATCTAATGCTCCAAATATTTTCAACTGCAGTAGAAAGCTGACTTCTCTCCAAGACTGGAATTCTTTTGTGATCCTTTAAAAAATGTGAAATGTAGTCAAAATCAGTAATGTTTGCACGTTTTCAGAATCCACTTAATTATTCAAAGAACCATTGTTTCAAAAATGTTTAGATTTTATCAAGTCTGCAGTAATAATATCTAGCTTGAGACAGTACTTTGCCTCTCTCTCATTAATGCTGTCCAAACCACTAAACTATCCCAAAGGGACAAGAACTGGAAGAATAGAAAACTGTCATGAAACAATTATTACTGGGCAAACTGCTTCATATCCATGTGTTCAGCACATCTATTTCAATTTGTTTCTGGCACAGAGTAATATAAAATCAAGGATTCACACAGAGGAAGAAACAGGAATAATATTCAATGATTCCAAAGTACACAATAAACCAATTTAACCAAGGGAACAACTATGGATACTTTTAGATGAATATAATTATATCAGAGCATCTGGAGAAAAATTCTGGGGGCAAGAGGGAATTCTAATATTTAATCCAGGTAATTGTGTAAATCTATGTATACCTTGCCTTCTGGGAATATACGTGCACATTAGGTAAATTATACACCTGGCTGAGAGATAGATACATTTGGGGAAAGTTTTTTACATTTGTTTCAATACTAAGTGAAACTGGATGTAAAACCCCCTCCAACTGAAATACAAAAATATAAATTTCATAATTTTTCAACTTAAAAAAATTGCTGCATTTTTGTTTGTGGGTTTTTTTTTGTTTGTTTGTTTGTTTGTTTGTTTTTCTCTTGAGGAAGATAGGCTTTCAAATATTTAGAGACAGAGACTGATAAGCTACCTGTGAGCTTGCTGCTGTACAGATGCAATTAGACTAGACTGCTGGGAGCTGGGTATCCAGGAAGAGCATGAACAGCCCTGGTGCTGCCTGCTGCCCGTGCCAGGTTGATAATGGAGACAGGAGTCCATCCACACTACAAAAATTGGACAGACTAGGGAGACAGCTGAACAGCCAACAGATTCAAAACTTCAGACCTTCAAAGATACCCCAAGTGTTGGAATAAATTGCGGCTAGAGACTCTGGGCATTGAAAGCACCTTTACAATCGATAATAAAGGGGTGCCGCCTGGGTAGAGTTGTCTTGGAGCCTCGGCTACAGTCTACGTTTTTAAGCAATTTCTGAATAAACTGCAGGCATTGCAGGCTAAGGTGGACAAACTTCCGACAAAAGGTCCTCTAACAGAAAAAAGAAAAAAATTAAGCTTTATGGTGTTCAGCTGGAAGATGTGTTCAGCTGCAAAGAAGCCCAGCACTATCTACGTAATTTCTAGGGAGCAAGAATGGATTCAGACTCCCATGCCCACAGGTCTCTGCTGTGACACATGCAATCCCTGCATTTCCAACACAGCACACCAATCCCAGTACCTGTGAATTTACTGGGAAAGGTTGGTACAGGCTAAACATGTTTTAGGTGTTGTTCAAACTATGTACTGATACTGATCTCTGAATTCCACTGCCCAACAATGTTCCCGATTACTGCTGAATTTATTAGTAGCCAAAGAGTTCAGGTGAGAAAACAGAGCCTCGAAGCATTTCTTCTCCGTGCATGAGAGATTTTTTATGTTGTTTCAAACTTGTAGGGCTAGTATGGAAAGATCACACTGGTCAGTCAATGTAAGAAGAAGAAATGAGGTGTCAGCATATGCAGAAGTAAAGCAAAGTATCTGGATAAGAAGGAAAGTCTCATTCAAGCAAACACATGTTTGTGAGCAGATCTGAGGCTGAACAAAGGAAATAATAGTTCAGAGTAAAGGGATATAATTACCAAGAGAGTTGGTTTGGGATGAGAATATTTTAGATGAATATGATCTTCAGAAATTATTTCAAGGTATTGTTACAAGTCTGGTTGTTCTCATACCTCAGTGCCAAAGAGTACCACGTGCCTTTCTGCCAGACCTCTTTAGCAGTGGAAGCTTTCAGCTCTTAAAATCCTTGAACAAGGATACTGGACTTAGTGCTTTTAAGCAATCCTTTTGGTGATTCATCCATTTGAACCTGGACAAGATCATAGAATCAGAGAATAGTTTGGGTTGGAAGGGTCTTTTTAAGGTCACCTAGACCAACCCCCCTGCAATGAGCAGGGACATCTTCAACTACATCACGTTGCTCAGAGCCCCGTCCAACCTGACCTGGAATGTTGTCAGAGATGGGGCATCTACCACCTCTCTGTGAAACCTGTGCCAGAGTTTCACCACCCTCATGAAGAAAAATTTCTTCCTTATGTTTAGTCTAAATCTGCCCTCTTTTAGTTTAAAACCATTACCCCTTGTCCTATTGCTACAGGCGCTGCTAAAAAGTGTGCCCTCATCTTTCTTATAAAGCCCATTTCCGTATGAAAGGTTGCAAGAAAGTCTCCCCAGAGCCTTCTCTTCTCCAGGCTGAACAACCCCAACTCTCTCAACCTGTCCTCTCAGGAGAGGAGTTCCATCCCTCTGATCATTTGTGTGGCCTCCTCTGGACCCGCTCCAACAGGTCCATGTCTTTCCTGTGCTGAGAGCTCCAGAGCTGACGCAGGACTGCAGGTGGGGTCTCACCAGAGTGAGAAACCAGGCTAAGGTATGAATTCCCCTGGGGAATGAACAAGTTCCTAAGGGCCTTTCTGATGTTCTGTGCATCCCCACTGTGGAATCACTTGTCTAGTAAAATAACACCAACACTCATTACCTGAATGCAGACATACACTATGTGATTCAGTTGCTTACAGACAGATATTAAGGGCTATTTCAGGCATTGTCAGATCTCAGGTATCCTGCTTAGCTGCTCATTGTAAATCTAGAAGAAGAGTGACTTCTTGTAAGATCTGTGTTGTAACTATCAGCCTCATATGTTTGATACCCTTGTATACCTTGGAAGATGTTACATCAATATCAGCATAGAAGAATACCACTCTTGTCGTCTGCCACTCTGGAGTTAACTAAAATTAGCTTAAATTGGCATCGTGACAATGTTTGTATTTAATGAGCATTTTCTGCATGGTCTATCTCTGGTTATCGATGTTTATGGGTATCACAGATATTACTGCTCTTTGACATGATTAATTTATAATTGGTCTTGCTCTTTGCCTGTGGACAAAGCAATTTCACCGAATGACAATTAAGTTGAAATGAAGAGATGTCTCATCCAGATGAATATCCAAATAAACATTTATCAGAAGCAAAATGTTTCTAAATTTCTTCCAAATCTGACTAGCAGATCCAGTATCTGTCTGGGTGAATGTGCAGTTCTGTTGTTTATCTGACTGCCTGCTGTCCTTGGCTTTCATAAATGGAACGATGATGGATCTTGATGAAGCACCCACAAAGTCATGAAAGAAAATAATACACTGGTTGTCTCAAACAGTTAAGGCAGCTTCCTATTTTTCTTCATTTCACAGACTGGATAATAATTTGAAGATATTCACTTGTATTGATATGGAAATGTGTACAAGAGGACTCTGAATATCTAATGTTTCATATATAACAAAGCTATTATCTTTCATATCTTTTGAGCTCATATATTTCTCATTTTTGGATTGCAGAGTATTAATATATTATTTTCCTATGTCTATAGTTTATGATCTGTTGCTGTAAATCACAAATTACACAGTTACATTTATGATCATGTAAATTTGGACAAAGCACTGATATTGTTAGAAACTCAGGTTTTGTTGCATCTTCTTAAGTGGTGTGCAATGATGATAAAATGAAAAATGACATTCTGATATACATATGTTACTGACACCTGGATTTTATCCCAATACCGATAACCTACTAAGTAAATCTAATTTTTTCTAGACAGCTATATTGTGTCTAGTTAGCACAGAAGTACATGAAGACATGTGTTTAGGCACAATAATCAAGGACTGGCATTACTGAATTGTAATTCAAATTAATCCTATTCAAAAGGTCTAGAAAAGAATGAGATATCTGAAATGAGTCCTTTCCTTTTAGGGTTCATCAAAATAAACTGATATATGACAGAATTGGCACTGTTTCTACCAAAATAAATTCCAAGAACTGTTGAGACCTGTATGTTGGTCATAATGACCTTCAGTCAAAGTGACTTTCAGTGGCAGAGAACTGGATAATGAATGTTTATGCACCAGTCCAACTCTACAACCATATAGCACATTAATGTTACATTCATCCCCTTCTGCAGGTTGTATCTTTCAGAACATAAAGAGAACATTTCTTTTGCAGGTGCTTTCAATCTCCTTGTTTTCATGTGTACATGACTAGTGTTATACAATCCTATCTCATGAAAGTTCAGAACATTATGTTGTAACAACAGGACCGTGCTTTTTAATCTACACTTCATTACACGTTCTTTGATAGTTTTATAATCCTTTTGAATTTTATACCTGCATAAGAAACATCTGTTTCTTCTTTTTTTTGAAGTACATTGTGTTGCATATATTACAGTAAGTGATTTACTTCCTGCTTTCTCCCTCTATAGTGCATGCAAAAATACTGTGTGCATCAAGAACAGTGGATAGTAGGACTATCAGGAGCGAAGTGAGCATCTGAGGGTCTTGTTTTATTTCTGCTCCAATTACTTCTACACACAGGTCAAATCTGTGTTTATAGTATTTTCTTCAATATTTCTTGTAAATTTAATCTCTGCAGGAGGTAAAAGTTATTTAATTTTCCACTGTCTTGCACACAATATTTCTAGAATCATGTGCTGATTTTAAGTGTGTATGACATCTCAAGTTTAACAGAACTCCTTTATGGAGATATTAAATTTCACATAGTTATTAATACTGAGTAAAAGTATCTTTCTTGAACACGTATCAAATAAGACTGTGTATCCTGAATAATTCCTGAAGAATAATATATGTCTTGAAAGTAGCTTAATATTTTCTGCCATCAGATGTTCACTGGTGTTGGCAATATCCCCTGTAATTAAGGTTTTCTGGACCTTCCATTAATGATGACAAGCTTCATCCTTGCCAGTTAGTTAGAGTCCAAAATCTTTGAGTATCTGCTGTAGAATGAATTCCAATTCAATTATTTATTTGGAAATGTTCAATGATAACGATTCAACTATAGCTGAAAGAGAGACCAAAGAAAATATATACTTATTCCCAAACATTTACATCTTTTGAATACACATCTTCTCATGTGGGATCATCAGTCAAGTTTTGTTATGAAGGCTTTCCGCTGGCTGAAAAACTGCACTTTTAGTGACTTGCACTGTCTTTTTTTTCCCCACTGCAAATCTATAACTATGTCCAATTACATAGTTTTGAGTATGCTTATGTATTAGAAAGTTCATTTTGTCAGTTAATATTTCTGAAGAATCCATTCTCCTCAGGTTCTCCTTGCTATGACTAAACTCTGCCTGCACAATTACAGTCAGGTAACTGACCATGCTTCCTGTTTATGAGTGCAAGTTCAAAACTTCCCTCTAGACTTTTTTCCAAAACTACTCTTCTTAAGCATCCTTTGCTGAGCTGGAATTCATACCATAGTCTGAACACCATCAGTGAAAACAAGGGTGATCTTCCCTCTATAACAGTGGTGGCATCAGACAGCACAGATTTGTGGCTGAGGAATAACCTGATTCAAATGCCGTGGAAACAAGTATCTTGTTGAGAAGGCAATTCACTGGTTAAAGGCATTAACTGATACCACAACTGTGAAGCTGGGGAAGGTGAAGGAAGAACTTGGAACCTGTAGGAAATAGGGGGAAGACTGGAAACTGTTTGCCTGGAAAAGGGCATTCCATTCAAAAGAAGAAAGTGACAAGGGAGGCGGTAGGACTGACAGGAAAACCAGACTTCCGAATTAAGAAAGTAGCTGAGCAAACAGTGGCAGAGAGGAATCTGACGAAAGGGAGTAGGTCAGTCAGTTTGCTGGTGGGACAAACGGACTTTGACATGAAGCTGGAAAGGAAAGGGTGAAGGACTGGGAACAAGGTGGAAACTGAAAAAGAAGTACATTAAAAGTGTTAATTTTTGAAAATTATTGGAAATGATTGAAAAGAGAGATCAAATAAAATTAATTACCATCGTGTTAAAAGAGTACTAAAACCAGCACTAGAAAGGAGAATTATATTCCAGAATTGGAGAGACAGTGGGATTGTCTAACTGCCGCTGTAGAGAATTTGTTGATTTCCTTCTCATGTTGTTATCTTTTAGTTCAACCAGCAGAGTCTTTGCAGTAAAACTGAAACTTCAAGACCCACTGATAGTCAATGTAAGTAGCTGTATGAAAAATGAGGGAAAGGTATGTGATTGCTTTTTATTCTGGAGTGGTTTCTTCCAGTTTTTTTGTAGACAAAATAATTGCAAAAAGCATAAGGGCAAAAATGTGTTAGAGCATTATTATCTGATTGAAAATTTGACCAGTTAAAAAAATAAAATATAAGAATCAAAGTTTCTTCTATGGAATTGATTTGTATCTTTTATTACATCTTTGTTATTAATTAAGCATTGGCGAAAGGGTGTTCTCAGCTGCTGAAAAGAGATCATTTGCAATTCTATATTGTCAGAATGGCCCCTGGCAATTTTTGCCCTGAGCTGACCAGAATTCCAAACCCACTTCCAGTCACAGGCTGTAAGGTATGAAGCAGACACATGTAAGCAAAGAGTAATTTTGGATGTGGCCACCCATCCTGGAGGGCAAGAGGGTTTAAATTTTCCCTGCCAGCTGGCTTTAATGCTGTAGAAGAGTCCTATACACATTTAGTTTATGGGTATAAACAATGCCTTATTATCTAGCCAGGGAGTTTTTTAAGTTCAAATTCACATACTACTTTTTTTCTCTCCGCCCAAATTCAGTTACAACTGTCCATTATTGCAAGGATAAGTAATGTTACCTATCCTGAGTAAGTAATCAGTTGTATATACAGCTTACCATGAAAGTGCTTCTGGAGTTTTCATCTTTAACAAACAAATTTAAGTTTATTTTTAATACTGAAACGTGCTTAGAAAAACAAGAAGAAGTATATTTGCAGTAATACTGATCAGACTAATTTGTCAGATGTGCATGACAAGTATGAAGAATCCTAAAGACTTAGATGTTGGATCAGATTTGGAGTTTGGGAGTTCCTTTATGAAACTCAGAGTAAATCTGCTCCTCTGTTATGTGCCTTTTGTAACAGTTCCTTGTATACCATTACAAGGTGACAATCAATGACACTAATCCATTTGAAAAGACTGCACCCAGTTTGAATATGCCTGTAATAGTGACAGAAAGCATGGATTGGACACTCTGCAAACTGCAGAAATTGGACGAGAGCCTTTTTCTAAACTCAGCAAGGAATAATTGCTCATAGCTATCCAACTGAGTCTGTTACTTTAGGAGAAAAGAAATCTAAGAATAGGTTTATAAAATACGCAATAACTCTCCCCTACAGGCATAACAGAGTTTTGGCATCTAAATGCCTTTAAAAATCTGGCTATACACTCAAGGTGGACAAAATAATGTAAAGTAGTCTCTACAAACAGAATATTCTTTTGTTTAAAAAAAAATTCCAAGATTGACACTGTTTTCTTACTGTTCTATGCAAGAAATAGAAAGGTTTTTGGGATCTGGACAGGTTGGATTGATGGGCGGAAGTCAACTGTATGAGGTTTAATAAGGCCAAGTGCCGAATCCTGCACTTGGGTCACAACAACCCCATGCAACGCTACAGGCTTGGGGAGGAGTGGCTGGAGAGCTGCCCAGTGGAAAGGGACCTGGGGGTGCTGGTTGGCAGCCGGCTGAACATGAGCCGGCAGTGTGCCCAGGTGGCCAAGAAGGCCAACAGCGTCCTGGCCTGTATCAGGAATAGTGTGGCCAGCAGGAGTAGGGAAGTGATCGTGCCCCTGTACTCGGCACTGGTGAGGCCACACCTTGAATCCTGTGTTCAGTTTTGGGCTCCTCACTACAAGAAGGATGCTGAGGTGCTGGAGCGTGTCCAGAGAAGGCCAACGAAGCTGGTGAGGGGTCTGGAGCACAAGTCTTATGGGGAGGAGCTGAGGGAAGTGGGGTTGTTCAGTCTGGAGAAGAGAAGGCTGAGGGGAGACCTTATTGCTCTCTACAACTACCTGAAAAGGGGCTGTGAGGAGGTGGGTGTTGGTCTCTTCTCCCAAGTAACCAGTGATAGAAGGAGAGGAAATGGCCTCAAGTTGTGCCAGGGGAGGTTTAGATTGGATATTAGGAAAAATATCTTCACCAAAAGGGTTTGTCATGCATTTGAACAGGCTGACTGCGGAAGTGGTTGAGTCACCATCCCTGGAGGTAAAGATGTGTAGATGTGGTGTTTAGGGACATGGTTTAGTGGTGGACATGGCAGTGTTAGGCTAATGTTTGGACAAGATGATCTTAAAGGTCTTTTCCAAACTAAATGATTCGATGATTCTATGCTTGGGGTTTTTTTTTCTGCAAAAAGTAGCAAAGACATAAATGCCAGGATAAATATAGGTAGGTAGATTACTTGAAAAGATGGAAACCGAAGTTCATTTATTTGCCCCAAATACAACAGGGACTTGAAGTTTAGCAGCCATCAGCCTGTACAGAGCCTTAATCTGTAGGCTATTCTTCCAATTTCTGTCTATCTTCTAAAGCGCTATGAAAACTCCAGTGATACAGTTTCTATCACGTTTTAGTTCATAACAATAGCATTTATCATAGAGAATAACTTTGACACAACCAACGCAACATGGAAAATCTTAAACCACTTTTCTCAGAAAGTAGTAGGAATGATTAGCCTAACTCTCCCATAAAATGATCACTTATAACAAGTTTCTATATATAAATCACCTTGTTTCTGCTATTCATTACAGTTTGAGGAATACTGAATTTCTTAAATAGATAAGCAAACAGATTTGGATATGTATATTTAAGAAAATTCAGGAATGTTTTTCATGCTGATTTTCACTGTTGTGTTGTTTTTACATTTTTCTTCAAGAATTGTGTTGTGACACCTGCCTTAATATAGAAAAAAGTAACTTCTCATGTGCGAACTATCATCTCCCTTGTCACACTGAATGATATTGCTTCAGAAACAGAAGTAATCATTTTTCGTCTTCCTAACTGGTCAGCCTGTCCTGTAAGCAAGTCACAGGCTGAAATATCAGCATGTTTGGAAGAAACTAGATTACAATTGCATTTCCCTCAGGAATAGAGTGGCAAAACAGTCAACATGAGCAATACTATTGCAGTTAAACCCCATAGAGCAACAGACTACCATGGCCATGACATCTTGAAAAACATAACGAAATTACAGGGACTAGTTTTCATTGTTTCACTATTTCCAAGCAGATTCATAATATGAAAAAATTCCAGTAATAATTCATGACTTTTTAAACCAAGCAGATATTGTGACTAAATATAATGCAGAGATTTAAAAGGAAAAACAAACAAACACACAGCAGCGGTAGATAGATGTGATGACAACATTGACAAGCCTAGACACTCGTCACAAAACCCAGGATCATGAAAGCATCTTCATTCATTAGCCACACCTCAGCCACTGGGCTGAGTTAATGAATGCAACTTTCTTTTCCATCGCTGTTAGAATGATGGGTCATACTTTGCCCATCTCTAAGGCTACAGGAATGAAAAAAGACAAAGATTGCCCCAGATGGGGAATTGGAAAAAATAATGCTGCACAAAATACCTTTCTCGTGCCCTACTCCACCTTCATGGAACAATAATAATAAGTATTCAAAGATTTAATGCAGTTTGATGCATTGCTCTCAATAATGTAACTTCATCTCTGGTGAGAATGAAAAGTACACAGCACTTTCATGAATGGAAACTTATAATGAAAGCTTCCTTAAGTTTGTATGGGTTTTTTATTATTATTATGATTATTACGATTATCATTATTATTATGATTATTCAGGAGATGAAATAGGAGGCTATAGGAGAAATAGAAGATTGGAAGAACTCCTAATTTAACCTTTTTATGCGTTCTGTGGCTAGAATATTTGGTTACTGTTTTGGAAAAGTACGTTATTTTTTTAATCAATCTTTTCTGTTCTGAGAGTCTCTAATACTTCTCATTCTGCTCCAGTCATATTCTTGGATGGAGGAGTCTCTACTTTTATCAAAAATTTCAAGCGGTTGCTGCCAACTTTCTCCGCTCATTTATTGAGAGTACTCTTCAAAAAGATATCTAGTCACAATTCTATGTCATCTAAGAAAAAAGTATTCAAAATGAATATTGAAGGCAGGTTTTTATGTACAGTAATGGATATTTTGCCGCTGTGCAAAGCTTCTATGATTTTTTTTTTATCTTTTCTTAGACATATGAAAATTACATTTATTCTCTATTAATTTTAGTCATCAGGAAGTATACAATTTACATGTGGAAATTTAAACCAAAATATTTACAGTTCAAGACAAGTACATTTCTCCAGGTGAATTTAGAAATTTATGTGAAAGAAAAGAGTTTCTATTGATTTCATTGCTACAACAAACAGATTGTTAGGTGAGAAATATATTCAGCACTGCTCAAGAGAATATCTCACTCCAACTGGAGGACCTATTCATTACACTTTGCTGTACTTTTTTTCTGAAATGTTTTGGTACAAAATGCTAGATACATCTCTTAGGTACAGCTGTGTTTTCTGCCTCTTCATGGTAAACACTACTTCTTGTGAATGGCCCTTCGAATTCTCCAAGTTTTTATGTTACAGAGGAAGTTGAATGCAAAACGACCCAGATTTAATAAAGAAAGCCTCTCTGCCTCTCTTGACAATGAGATTTTTTTGCATCTACCTACCTACCTACATACCTGCATACCTATTATCTATCTAAATATATGTAAGTATGTATGTATATCATAAAATTATAGAGTCGTAGAATGGTGTGGATTGGAAGGGACCTTAAAGATCATCTGGTTCCAACCCCTCTTCCACGGGCAGGGACACCTTCCACTAAACCAGGTTGCTGAAAGCCCCATCTAACAGGGTCTTGAACACTTCCAGGGATGGGGCATCTACTACCTCTCTGGGAAACCTGTCCAGTGCCTCAGCACCTTCATAGTGAAGAATTTCTTCCTTATATATAATCTAAATTTACCTTCTTTCAGTTTAAAGCCATTACCCCTTGTCCTATCACTACATGCCTTTGTAAAACATCCCTCTCCAGCTTTCTCATAGGCCCCCTTCAGGTACTGGAAGGCTGCTATAAGGTCACCCCAGAACCTTCTTTTCTCCAGGCTGAAGAATTCTCTCAACCTTTCTTCATAGGAGAGGTACTTCATCCCTCTGATCATTTTGGTGGTCCTCCTCTGGACCCTCTCCAAGAGGTCCATATCTTTCCTGTGCTGAGGGCTCCAGAGATGGATGCAGAGCTCCAGGTGGGTTCTCACCAGAGCAGAGTAGAGGGGCAGGATCACCTCCCTTGACCTGCTGGCCAGGCTTCTTTGGATGCAGCCTAGGATCTTGTTGGCCTTCTGGGCTGCAAGCACACATTGCTGGCTCATGTCCAGCTCTTCACCCACCTGTACCCCCAAGTCCTTCTGGGCAAGGCTGTTCTCAATCCCTTCATCCCCCAGCCTGTATTGATACCGGTGGTTGCCCTGACCCAGGGGCAGGAGCTTGCACTTGGCTTTGTTGAAACTCATGGGTTCACAGGGATCCATTCCTTGAGCCTGCCCAGGTCCCCCTAGATGGCATCCCATCCTTTAGGCATGTCAACCACACCACTCAATTTGGTGTCATCTTCAAACTTGCTGAGGGTGCACTCAATCCCACCGTCTGCATGTCATTGTTTAGCCCCAGCCGGCAACTAAGCACCACGCAGCCACTCGCTCACTCCCTCCTCCCCCAGTGGGACAGGGGAGAGAATTGGGAAAAAATTCATGGGTTGAGATAAAAACAGTTTAATAGGACAGCAAGAGAGAAGGAAACAACAATGATAACAACAATAATAATACCGACAAAGGAATGTACAAGAACAAGTGATGCCCAACACAGCAATTGCTCACCACCCGGTGATCGATAGCCCATCCCCGAGCAGCGATTTCCGCCCCCCGGCTAACTCCAGTTTATGTACTGGGCATGATGTCGTATGGTAGGGAATATCTCTTTGGCCAGCCTTGGTCAGCTGTCCTGGCTGTGTCCCCTCCCAGCTCCCCATGCACCCCCAGCCTTCTCGCTGGCAGGCCAGCACGAGAAGCTGGACTGTCCTTGACTACTTAGCAATGGCTCAAAACATCAGCACCTTATCAACATTTTCTCATCCCAAATCCAAAACATATCCTCACACTAGCTTCTGTGAAGAAAATCAGCTCTATCCTAGCTGAAAGCATGACATTGTATCATTGACGAAGATATTAAACAGTACTGGTCCCAATATGGAACCCTGAGGGATACCACTTGTCACCGATCTCCATCTGGACATTGAGCCGTTGACCACTACACTCTGGATGTGACCATCCAACCAATTCCTCAGCCACCCAACAGTCCACCCATCAACTCCATCAGAGAAAGATAATATGTGTATATATAAGGCATTTACTCTGTACGTTTCGTTTGGGTTTGCTTTAGGCGACACATTGTTGCATGATTTTATAAGGTACTTTTCATTTATTGGAAAAATATTTTATTTTTATGATCTATTTCTTTAATTTTTTTTTTTTAATCTATGTACAAGAACATGAGTGCAATGGCCCTGTTCTCACTGCAATGTTCTAGATATTTAATCAGGCTGACACAAAATAGAAAACATGTGCCCTGGTAGCCAAGAGGGCAAATCGCATCCTGGGATGCATTAAACACAGTACACCCAGCCAGTTAAAAGAGGTGATTATCCCACTGTATTCAGCGTTGGTGCAGCCTCACCTTCAGTACTGTGTGTGGTGCTGGGCCCCACAACTTAAGAAGGGTGTAAAAGTCCTTGAATGCATCCAGAGGAGGGCAACAAATCTGGAGAAAGGGTTGGAAAGCATGTCCTATGAGGAGCAGCTTAGGACTTTTGGCTTGTCTAATTTGGAGAAAATGAGGCTAAGGGGAGGCGTCATTGCTGTCTGCAGCTACTTGAGAAGGGGAAGTGGAGAGGGAGGTGCTGATCTCTTCTCCCTGCTACACAGTGATAGGACGCATGGGAATGGTTCAAAGCTGCACCAGGGGAGGTTTAGACTGGACATTAGGAAGAATTCCTTTACTGAGAGGTTGGTCAAACACTGGAACAGGCTTCCTAGAGAGGCAGCCGATGCCCCAAGCCCGTCAGCATTTAAGAAGCATTTGGACAATGCCCTTAATAACATGCTTTTGGTCAGCCCTGAATTGGTCAGGCACTTGGACTAGATGATTGTTGTAGGTCCCTTCCAACTGCAATAGTCTATTCTAAAAATATTTTTTGAGTTTGAACTATATGCATCCAAAGGACCATCAGCATGAATTCTTACAAGATCTGTACAAAACTTGGCAGGTGTGATTTTCTGAGTTTTTTTAGCCTTTCTTTTCCAACATAATCACAGATTCTATGGTTTTAAAAGTCAACTTTTGTTTTAAGTTTTCTAACTATCTGAATACAAGGTTTCATGAGGGTGTCTAATGATTTGCCTTAATTTCATTAAGTTATGCTTGACAAATTTATTTTTTTTTTTAGGAAAGGCAATGTCTTGTTTCCAAAATATATGCTCCTTTAAAGAGTCAGAAAAAAATATTTTGCTTAGTTTGATTTTCCACAAAAAATGCATGGGCTTCAAAATTTTTGTTTAAACTATGCCTTATAGCTAGTCCATATCTTAGTCAAAACAGTTTTAAATGATATACAGTTTTATTTAAAATGTCTTTCTAGCTTTGATATTTGTGATTGTAATGATGATTTTCTTGAGATAAATAAATAAACTAACAGGATATAATCAGAAAAAGAAAACACATTTGTTGAGAATACTAGCAGTTTGGGCATCGTTTCAAAGAAGCACTTAAATATGTGCCTAAAAGGAAAGTAACTTCATTCAAGACAGACAGTAGACAGTGCATGAGACAATGTAGAAAACTGTCTCAAAAATGTAAAAGATCCCAAGACAGTTAGAATTTGGCAAAAGAATAAAGCCTCAAAAATCAAGCAGATGGAAATTGCCCAAGAGTGAATGAGCAGAGTTTTTTGTTAAGTTGCTTGGGAAGTGGTAATTGAACCTGAAAGATGTGTTTTAAAGTTCATTAAAAAAATTACGTCTGGGATATTCTAGATGTGATCATCACTGTGGGGTCCTAGTAGCTGGAGAGGTCACTAGATAATATGGCAGTCTGCAAAGTCGTGATTAATTGAATAGAAAACAATTGTTGACTGTTCCTTCTAAAAAAAGAATCTGAGAGAATGACATTAAGTGAGCAATTGTTAGATGCAAAACATAGGAAGATGAAACAGAAGCAAAAAAAAAGAAAAGGAAGCATATCCTCACACAAAACATACATGAGCTGTGTGGAACATGTTGCCACAAGATGTTGTGGACTTGATGTATTACTGAAGTTCAAGAAGCAGCTGGGTAAACCTGTTGCAGGAAAATCCAGCTGAAACTATTAAATACAAAAGGCTCAGATTATTTGCTTTAACTTTGGCATTTAGTGTCATTTCAGACACCCTAGAAACTTGCAGGTGGGTTATAAACCTGAAAGAGACCTTTGCTTTCTTGACCAGAGCTGGTGAGATAAACTCGGGTACTTGAAATGACACCAGGCATTCATGCTTATGCATGTGAACCACAGATGAACTTCAGCATGACCTGAATCTCTCTTGATGTTCTATTGACTGTCTTGACTAGACAGTTCGTTAACTACATGTCAGTCCATTAACTATAATTAAAGCTTTGACATCTAGCTCACATCTAAGCAGTTGCATGGAGACATCCAGATTAAAGTGTATTAATGTTTTGCTAAATACCAAAAGCAACTACTTTTGGCTCAAGAAATCCCTGAGTTGCAGACTGACAAGAACTGGGAAAATATTCCAGGAAATGATATATGATTGTTGTATTCTTGTTGCTTTTGTAAATGCTTACCCAAGTAGCCACTGTTAGCTAGTGGAGACAGACAATAGGTAAAGTACATGAGACTGATGGACTCTTAATTGTCTTAGTATAGCAACACAGATGCCCTTCTCTGGGAACATAGTGTGAACACAGGGAACATAGAGGAGAAAAGTTTTTAAATGTGTGCTGTATAAAACAATCTGTTCCTTCTGAAACGGTTGGAGGCTTATTAAAAAAAAAAGACCTTCTTGCTCCACATAGTGCCTTGAATTGTTTGATGTGCTTTATACAAAGGCATGAACCCATGCAAAACATCAAGGTACTACTAAGTCTGTACGTATCTGAAATAGATTATTTTCCCAATTCTGTCTTATAAGTTACCTCCGTACGGAAAACCTTTGTGTCTTTACCTCACAGCTATTTCCAACACTCTCTTTACATGGTCCCTCAAGCTCCATTTATAGCAACAATTTACACAGACCAAGAGCGCAGGTTTGGTCACTGACTTATGGCTATCTGTCCTCAGTAATGGCTAGCACACTATCTGGCATGATTTTGATCCACTTTTCCAGACAGAGCCCAGGAGTCATTAGAAGAAGAGAATACATCACAGACTATACTCAACAGGCAGGATGAATCATAAATTTTTCTTCATGGGGTGAAAAAGAGGAGGAGTTTACCTATCTGACTTTAAAATGCCTTGACATTTATCTTCTAATCAGGACCTATCATGTTTTATTTACTAATACAGATGCAACTGAGTGGAGTTTTTTTTCCAGAAATTGTTTAAACCACTCCTCAAGCAAAGCTCCAAGCTACCCTGGGGTACCAGAACATATCACAGGTTTATTATCTGTTTCTCTCTTATCTTTCTGCTTTCCTTGTGCTTATTTTCACATTTATGTTATACCTATCCTCTATGGCTGATCCTATCCTACCGTGAGCTTCAGGTGGTTAGGTCAATCTCAGTGTTCATACAAAACTTCACTGTGTTTTCTGTGAAACCACTAGTTCGCATGTAGATCCTATGAATTCTGCTGCTGTAATCCTCTCTTTTCACAAAGGTAGATGGTTTTTAATAACAGCTGCATCATGATGCAGTACAAAGACAAGGTATTTCCTGTAAATAAGGCATGGATTCTCATAAAAATGTGCACCAAGAAAAGTTATAGCTTTATGTCTAGAAGTATAAAGAACAAACTCTTTGGGGAAACAACATATTTTTATTCTTTTCTCATAAATTTCCTAACCCACTGATGTCCACTGCAATGGAGATGAAACAAATCAATGCAATTACTGTATATCAACACCAACACGTACACTGGGTTCTATGTACTACAGTGATAAATCTGGTCATTCATCTGTTGAATAGACTGCCATTGCCTGTGAATACTTAAATTTTTGCAATCATCATGGGTATATTTGATAGTAATAAAGAAAACTTTACTTTTCTAACAAGTTTTGAAGTGCAAAGAATGAGTTAAAATCTTAAAAACCTGACATAATGAAAATAATTTCTCATATTGCTACTAAGAACACTCTCATAAGCCACAGGTTGTCCCCTCAAGAAACTTGGGAATTTGTGACTGGGTTATAAGGCAACTGTATTTAAATTCACACTAAGGGACCTATTATGTAGTTATATCATTTTTTCATAAATTGTTTTTCAAAAGTTTCCAACTATATGCAATGGTTTTTATGTCCTTCTGTGCCCTAAAAGTGAAATGTTAACAGGGTCTGTTATTGACCCTGCATGATAAGTGATTTGAATTACATCTCGCATGATTGCACATAGCAAATATTTTAGAAAGTGTTGTACACAAAGGAAGTTATGATCCTTTTTTCGTCTGTTTGTGCCAATAGTTATTTAAACTACATGCAGTTTTCAATTCAGCAAGGTCTACAAGCCCATGCAAAGAAAAAATTGCAAGCAGATATAACTGAAATTCTGAGATAGACAATCTTAGTGAATTGCAAGTAGACCTTCATTTACACTACTGGAATCATGATTTTCTTTGAGAAATTATGTGGTCAGACTAATTAAGTGCACTTTTAGATCCACAAGGGAACTTGGGTTACTTTTGCTTTTAAGGAATTAAACACTATCAGAGAGGCTTAATATTTCTTTTGTCATGAAAGTCACATTATGGAAAAAGAGATTTCAAAAAAAGGAGAAAGAGTGTAGAAAAGTAACTAAATGGTATTTCCTCTAGACAATACCAAGTCCAAAATAAAATAATAGTCTTTTTCCCTTTAAAATAAGTAAGTTACATTCAAATAATGATATGTAGTGATTTAATTCCTTTCTGTGCTGGTTCCTGGTAACAGACCACCTATTAAATCAACAGATAAGGGGACCTAAAATGAGCTAGAGATGAATTCCAAAGGAAATAGAAAGCTTTAATTTACAAAAAGGCTTAGTGCACTATATACAAAATTGCTTTCATTTTTTTCACTGCAAAATATAAATAGGCATTACATTAATTAATCTGTCATATGTTAGTTTACATAAAGATCTGGATGTTAATCATAGAAAACAGATTTTGGAGATTAAAGTAATCAGTGAAAACTGATGACATGTATGTATGTGCCAAATTAATACAGAGGGTGGTAAATTTATTGTTCTTTGATATGTGTCAGGAATATTTAAATAGTCAAAATGTCTATATTGTGTAAAAATAGATTTACTTAACTTGCTAAAGGAGGAAAGACCTAATTCTAGATTGTCCTACATATTATTTTTTTCTGTATGCTGTATCGATTGTCCTATTCAGTATGTGGAATTAAGACATTTTAGAAACATTAACAGTCTGAACCTCTCTCATCAAACAGAACTGTCTGAAAATAAACGTGCACAATGGATAAAATATTTAGAACAGATTTAAATTTCATTCCTCCACAAAAGTTAAAAAAAATCACTAAACCAAGAAAAGAAAAGAGTACAGTTAAGCAAGCATTGTGCAATTATTTTCTCGTATCAGATGCATAGAGGGGACTTCTTCCCTACCTTTCCCAGATGTATGTCAATACTACCTACGGAATTCACAGAGTTACAGATATGCCATTGGAAGGAATTCTGGGCTGTACTGTTTGCTTCTGTGCAAACTTCTTCAGGAATATAAAAAATTACTTACACTTTGTCTCCCACATCAGTAAAAAACAATAGTTGTTTTTTGGCTTTTTTCTCACTTTCTTTTTTCAGAATGAGTAATTGTTTCTGGAGTAGTATTTTACTCTGTGTCACAACTGGATAATTTATCATAGTATTAAGGTAAAGACTTTCTTTCTGATAAAAGAACAACAGATCAACCCGCCTAATTTTTATCAAAGGAGGACACAATATGCAAATCTTTCCTTCAATGTACTATATTGAAGTATAATTCACTAGTATTTTGTAGTATTTATAGTTTAAAACAGGTTGGGAGGAACTTTAATGATGTGTCCATACAAATAAGTAAAACGTCTAGTTCCTGACTATTCATACTGTTTAATTCCCGGCATGGTTCCTGTTAATGGTTTTGGTCTTTGCCAGGTACTACAGTTCCAGATTATGCCTGGGCATACATCCTGAGGTAACTTATGCCAGGGATGTTTCCCAGAAGTTTGGGTGCAGCCATCATTTCTTTTTGGATGCAAGAACATTTAGCTGTGTGGGTGTGAGCCAAGTGGTACCTGAGCCTTTATGCTTTGCTCTTAGTCTGTTTCCATTTACAGGGTAAACATAACCAGAGGGATGGTCTCATCAATCTTCGCACCTCAAAGAAAGAACAGCTAAATGTAAAATATCTCTTGCATATATATGTATAAAATAGTGTACTGGGTCTGGCTGGGATGAAGTCTACTTCCTTCCTAGCAGCCGATATATTGCTGTGCTTCAGATCTGTGACCAAAACAGTGTTGATACCGCACCAGTATTTCAGCTATTGCTGAACAGTGCCTGCACAGTGCTGATGTTTTCTCTGTTTCTCACTCTGTCCCCCCAGTGAGGAGGCTGGGGGTGGGCAAGAGGCTGGTAGGGGACACAGCTGGGACAGCTGACCCCAGCTGACCAAAGGGATATCCCATACCGTACGGTGTCATGCTCAGCACTAAAGCTAGGTGGGTGCAGGGCAGAGGGTATTTCCAAAGTAGCCATTGCTCAGAGACCAGCTGAGCATTGGTCTGCTGGTGGGAGGTAGTGAGTAATTGTTCTTGCATCACTTATTGGTTTGTGAGGTTGTAGTTCCCCCCCGCCCCTTTTCTAATTCTTTCACTTATTTAACTGTCTTTACCTCGACTGACAAGTTATTCCCACTTTCGCCCTTCTGACTCTCTCCCCTATCCCACTGCAGGGGGAGTAAGTGAGCAACGAGGTGGGAGCTTAGCTGCCAGCCAGCTTCAACCCAAACCAACTGGTTTTTAGACCCTTCCAGTAATGGAGCTGTACAACCTCACTAACAATCTAAATCAGGGCTGACTTTTTACAAAGTTGTTTTTTTTTTCCTGGTGTATAGTTTAACTCCTCCTGCTGCAACTTAAAGCCCATCAACTTTTTCCCTATCCACAGTGAGCATAAATGCAATGTTATTATTACCTGCTGTAGAGATTTTTGAGAGAAATCTGGACGTTGTTATGAATGAAGTATGAATGGAAATATGTGTCTGAAAGCACTAAAAGAAACTGCACATCACAAGGTTGTAAGAGTGGCCTGTATTAATAACAGATGTCTCATCAGTGAAGAACTTACACACAAACACCAGGAGAGTGCCAACAAGGTTGCAGCATATCATATATATCAGACCTTTTCTTTTTAGCCCATCAGAAAAATTTGGTATATCAATGAAGGAAAAATCTACAATGGGCAGCAAAGTGGCCTAAGATTCAGAGAAGCTGAGTTAAGCAAGATTCTGGGACAAACAATCACACAGCTGCTGACTCCTAGAATGTACAAATTATCTGTCAAAAATTAGTTTGTTGCCACCAATCAGAGAAAAAGAGAGACAGGACAAGGACTTGTCCCTTGTTCTCCGTCTTGCACACAAATGATCCTGAGCAGACCACTTAGAGCCTGTGAATATGTTGAATGAATTAAACCTATGACAGTATAAGTGTGAAAAATCAATCTATTTACATACTTTGTGGGGGGAAAAAAATCACCTTCCTCTTCTAGAAGACCATGCTTTGAGTTTGATTACACTAACTTTACTACAATTCCTCTGTAAGCTACCATAACATATTTGAAGTTTGTTATGACAGCACCTTACAGACTTTCCTTCTCTGACTCTGCAGCCCAAATGTTTTAATATTTTTCCAAAGGTCATGTTTTCTAGAGCTTATTGGTTCCTTTTGGACAATTATCAATATGCCATGACCTGTCTGGCTCATGCCCATTCCTAAAATCGCACCATGTTGGACTCAGAATAGTGGAAGGCCAAGTGGATAAATAAAGTCTGGATGATTGGGCTAATAGGTCACATCCTACCTGGAAGCTGGTAACAAATGGAGCACTGCAGAGACCCTGCTTTGAGCAGACAAAGCAGGGTCAATTACAGATCCCTTCCAATTTGAATTATTCTACATTGCTTTCGCTCAGTCCTCCAAGTAAAGAATTGGAAGGGAAGGAAAGAAGGTGAAGACTCTTTTAGAAAATAGCTTGTATGCCATTGTGGTTTGTGTGTCCCAACAGAGAAGCTGTTTCTTCACAATACTGCAATAATTGTTGACAAATGTTCATTTTGCAGCCCGTAATAACCGTCAGGTCTCTTTCTTCAGAACCTGTTTCACATTGTACATTTGTATCGTTCTTGGTCCCTGTCTAAGTACAATCCTTTCTTCCTACTGAGTTACATTTTACTTAAGCATATTAGTAGAACAGGCCAATTTTTTAAACATTTTATCTTATTTTCAAAAATGTTTACAGACCTAGAGTTTCATAACATCTGAAAATTTAATAAAGATGCTCTTTCTTCCACTGTCATGAGTGAAAAATATTTCTGAGCCTTGGATAGACTTTTGTGATATCATACAATAAACATCTTTTCACTCTGACAATGAGCCACAGTTAATTCTTTCCTAAAATAGCTTTCCATGAGTTTTGTGTTCATATTACAGTTGTTTAATCTGGACACTATTTCCTTTGATTGTTTATAAGACTGACATGTGATAACTTCCAAAACCCTTCTAAAATAAAAATGTACAACAGCATTACTCTTCCTCTATCCACAGGATGCATTAAAATGTAGTGGATATTTAATCGGAGAGTTCTAGTTTCTGCCCATATCTATATTGTTGCCAATTACAAAGTGGTAGAGGTCAGTATTTCTGGAAATTCATGCTTTCTGGAGGTATTTAATGGAATTCTAAATTTAACCATTATTTGATATGGTAAGCATTAATTGAAAGTACTGCCTGTCTCTTTGAATTAAAAGCAATTTAGCAGTACAGAGTGCTGACACCACTTTAATTCACTTCATATTCAGTTTTCACTTGCAACTAACTGGTTTTTTCTCTATAAAATACTTTCAGATTAACACATTGTGTGAATCAGTACTGAGATGTAACCCAATGTAAGTGATATTTTTTGCTCTGATGTGTGCTTTTCTTAGCAGTGGAAAGGTTTGGTCGTGCAGAGTACTGGAAGTAAAAAATACCAATAATTTCTACTGACACTACGTTGATATCAGCACACAAGGTTAAACTACCATTTATATTAGAGATACTCTAAGAAAAGTAAAAATACAAAAGACAAACTTCCCATAAACTCATTTCACTGCTGAGTCTTTGGCTAAAGGCCTGAAACAACTTCCTTCTATTACATTAAATTCTGAATTATTTTATCATACTATGCAATGTCATATTCTGTCAATGCTGAGGTCCTATGAGTCATTTTTCCCAGCTGCATTAATATTCATGAAGATTCAAAGACGTCACAGCACTTGATGTCCCCGTACACCATTAGCTGCAATGCTAGTTAGCACTCAGAAGCAGCTGGAAGAAAGAGCAGGAGTGTGCCTTCAGTCTTTTACTTAACTATTCACGCAACACTGAACATAACATCAGTAGTAAGAGAGAAAGGGATGCTGTTTGCAACTCAAAGGAACATTTTCCTTAAAAACCCCCACGATTTTTACCACATGAAAGACACTGTAAAGCTAAGTGGTGACTCTAAGCAGAGCTGTAGGTAGTGAGTAAACTGCGTCGTTCCTGATGCAGCTATACTTCATAGAATCATCATAGAACGGTTTGAGTTGGAAGGGACCTTAAAGATCATCTAGTTCCACACCCCCTTCCATGGGCAGGGACACCTTCCACTAAACCAGGCTGCTGAAAGCCCCATCCAATGCGGTGTTAAACAATTCCAGGGATGGGGCATCCACAATTTCTCTGGGCAGCCTGTGCCAGCCCCTCACCACCTTCACAGTGAAGAAAGTCAGAGAGACTTTCCTCAGGCGCTTTTTTTTTCTTCAAACTTTGGCACAAGGAAAGGCACAAAGAAGCCATTTGCTGTTGGGTTAAAACAAGGGGCAGAAAGAGCAGAGCCTCATTATTTGCTGGTATGTATTTCCCTGGTTCCCTGGCCCGCTCCGTGTAACTTCGGTAGGCATCTAAGGGCATCGTGTGCTACACTCCCAGATGAAGGTGCTACAATGAGCTGACCTTCATTGGCCAGAACATTGCTAGTATGTTTTCCCTGGCTCTGCTGGAGCCAGCGGCAGCTTACCAGAGCTGTGTCCTACCCTATTTTGCCCGAGTTTGCTTCACAGACTGGGAAGGGATGCTGGCAGGTAAGGTAGAATTCCTTACCTTCCTGACTAGGCATTTCCAAATGAGAATTTAATGTCTTCAAAAAGGCTTTCTGGGAAAAACTGCCATCATAGAAAAAATGGGATGAAAATGTTATACTTTGCAACTGGTGATAACCTACCTTGTCTGATAACACAGGATTTCTCAGACTTGCATGGGGACTAGACTTGGGTTTAGTTTTCTCTTGTAATGAAAAAATGTGAGAAACCGCACCCTGAACAAAAATATTTTTTTAGAAGAATGCTGGGAGTACTGCTAGTAAAAATGACAAAAGGAACGGCTTATTTTTGGAGATTGTTAAAAAACGTGTGAGGAGAACAGTTTAATTTTTCTTCTTGTTTTCGGTCTGTTTCTATTTAAGAGTTGGCAAGCACAGAACTACAATTATTTTTTTTTATTCAAAGAACATAGATACTTCTGTGTTTGCTTCCTCCTAAGTAAGGGTGATCCCACAAGAAAGGAAAAAGATGCTCCTTTCACTTCATTTTCAACGAATGGCTTGCTTATGCTTTGCTAGGAAGAGGTCAATGCCTGCCCCAGGGAACCCAGTCTCACAGTGCAAGAAACATGAATCTGAACAAAGTGGGTAACAAGGGCAAAGGTACCTGAAGAATGTACTTTTCTGGTGCTCGTGGGATGCATTTTGCAGCTCAGCATTCACATATCACAGGGTGCTGACATCTGTAGGAATTCAGTTAATGATGTGGGTTTTTTTAAATCTTCTCACTGGTAGAGACAATGATATACTCAATAAACAAAGGGAGAATTATTATTAAAAGCTTGTTCTCAATCTAAAGTAGAAGAAAAAAAAAGAAAAAATAAGCTAGAAATATAGATCTGCTTTGTACTGTTCAGCTTCCCTATTAACAAGAAAATGAAGAATGCTGTCATTTCGTCTTTTCTACATTACTGATCAGCTGCAACAGCTGTAAGCATTTGATAGTGTAGCTTGGAAATAATCTGTCAGAACCATTTAAATTTTTCTGCAAACCTATTGAGAAGATGAGGACGTAAAAAAGTGTACCACTGAATTTTCCCTAGTTGTTTGGGGGACCACAATGAAGAACTTTATCCCCTTATTCTCCTCCCATCCCAGTCTTTGCTCTATTTCTGACACATCAGTAACTAGAAAAGCTCTGAAATCTATGTCAAGAGCTGAAACCAGATCCATCCATCCAGTGGTCAAGCGCTTCTGTGCATTCCTTCCATAGGAGCCTCATTCACGTCCAAGGTGCATGGGCAAGATGCAGCTCTGAAGGCTGTCTACTCTCTTCATGGCCCATAGACAGGGAAAGCAAGTCGCATAGCGGGAAAACACTAAAGTTGTGGCACCTTAAGCACCAGAGAGTGTTTTTGGTAACTGTTTTTAAATTCAGACTTGAATTTTCAGAGCCAGCTGGTGCAATACAGTTGTGTCCTGACAATATTTAAAGACTGAGCATTAGACTGTCTGTCCCATACCTCAGTATCCTTACCAGAAGAGCTAATTGAGTTACAGCAGATACAGACAGTGCAACTGACCCCAAAGCAAGATTTGATTTAAGCTTTAATGCTTACTGCATCCAGTCCTCAGATCTTCAGTACAAGAAAGACATAGACCTTTTAGAATGGGTCCAGAGTGTGGCACAACAATGATCAGCAAGCTGAAATACCTCTCCTATGAATAAAGGCTGAGAGTCTTGGGGTTGTTCAGCCTGGAGAAGAGAAGGCTCTGGGGAGACATTCTTGCAGCCTTTCAGTACTTAAAGGGGAACCTATAAGAAAGATGGGGACAGACTTTTTAGCAGGGAGTGTTGCGATAGGACAAGGGGTAACGGTTTTAAATTGAGAGAGGATAGATTTTGACTAGATACGAGGAAAAAAATTTTCACAGTGAGGGTGGTGAAACACTGGCACAGATTGCCCAGAGAGGTGGTAGATGCCCCATCCCTGGTAACATTCAAAGTCAGGTTGGATGGGGCTCTGAGCAACATGATCGAGTTGAAGATGTCACTGCTCACTGCAGGGTGGATTGGACTAAATGGTCTTTAAAGGTTCCTTTCAATCCAAGCCATTTGATTCTATGATTCTATAAACATGATGTTATAGACATGTTCCAAGAATGCAATAAGAAATTTCTTGAATAGAATAAAATAGACTATTTCAGTTGGAAGGGACCTACAATGATCATCTAGTCCAGCTGCCACCAATATTTTCCTGGATTCCAATGCCAGTTACATGTAACAGTTGGCAGGTAACTCAGACTCTGTTTCCAGTAACTATTGGATAAAATGCTAATATCGCAATGGGGAGAAGGGAATTCTTCCTACAGTAGCTTCTTGTCTTTACTGTTAATCTCTTACCTCTCCATCTGCTCTTCTGAGCCATTTCCCTCTGCGCATTCCTACAGAGTTTCAGCAGGCAAGTGCTAAACAACTTCAAGGGCATGTCCCTGTTCCTGGATCATTCAGTGCTCATCCCTCCAGGTTAATATACAGAGGGACTGATACTGATGCTTTTAAGACCTTGCCATTGCCCACCTTTTAAACAGAAAGCCCAAACCAGCTGAACGCGTTTGGCAGTAAACACACATGTGACTTAAGTTCTGGCAGCTGTATTAGGAAACACGTCCCGCTCCTCATTGTTCTTGCTGCTGTCATTTGCAGTTCACCTTGCAGCAATCTGTCTAACCAAGTCTACTAGAAAAGCATAATTCCATCCATTCCTTTTATTAGGAATCCTGGTGCCTAAAGTGGGCCTAAGAGGGGCCAGACGCTAAAAGGCCTGATATTTAGAACAGTCCCCAGATCACTTTGAGCTGGATGAAAGTTACACATTTAAGTATGAGCCACAAGCATAATCGAGGACAGACAAGAAAAGAAGGAAGCATGCTTGCACATTAGGTAAATGGCATGAATCACCCTGTACCTCCATATTGATTTTTTCACTAATCAATGGTTTATCAGTATAGGTTGGGGTTACTAACGTTAGAAGACTGAAGGTGGCTGAGATGAATCTCTTAGAAATGTCACAGAGCCAACCTTTCTTTGTGGATCTCACCCTAACTGTTTAATGCTTTAACCCTCCAATTAAATTTGATTTAGATAGTACAGACTTTTTCTTTTTTAAGAGCATTATTTTCAAAATCTGAATTGTTAGTCATTTCTGTTTAAAGACATGCTTAACATAGCATGCACAAAAAACCACCGATGCAAATACAGAAATACAGCTGTGTCCTGTTATCCCTCCAGAAGTTCCCTACAACTGGAGTTGTACTATGTCATTTTAAGCTCACAGGAAAGAAGACATTTTGAAACAGCATCTGATAAGGAGCTAAGGAAGAACAATAAAGAGAAAGTTTGCAGGTGGCAGTTAATGGGGAAAGACTGAAAAAGCTGCTGGGTGTTACAATTGAATAGGGAGAAAAGTATATCTAGTGATATGTACAGGAAAAAATCTGTTAGATTTCCACATGTACCTCAACACTAAAGAAGGTTACGTAGCAAAGTAAGCCTTTAAAGTGCAAGGATGTTGGATTATTGGCAATGAGTTGTCAGGAAAAACTGGCTTAATATCACGGAAAAGTTTCCTCACTCATGGAAAGGTGGGAAGGGCAGAACAGTGGATATAGCATCTCACCCCCAGTTCCATTTAAAAAACATATGTAACCTCCTTGTAGGCAAATGCAGCAGAAACATGCCAGGTGGGTAGTCTCGAGTGTTGCTAACACTCAGGATAATGCGTAGCTGAGATTTAATATTTGCTCCCAATTATGCAAGCATAAGCACAGAGTAATTCCAGAAAAGTTCATAGCTGCTGTTAACTCAATTTAGCGGAATCAGGCTATGTTTACTGAGACCTAAGCCAGCATTATTATACTGCTAGTTCTCCTACTTGACTAGAATTTTCAACTTTTTTTCATGTGTCTCTCAAAATCATAGAACATTTTTGAGATAATGGAGAACTCTGTGGGTTAGCACTGTCTAAGGAATTGATACTTGCTCCCACAAAATAAGTCATACAACCTTCCAAAAAGACTAACTCCTAAGAGGCAGTGTTTACCCCTTTGAAATTATTTGTCATTTTTCTATTGATTTCTTTGGATTTCAGTCCCAGGACATCCTTTCTACATGAGCAGAACCTTTGAAATAATTGTTAGGTCAGATTGTACAAAATGATTAATTTAATCTGGGATCATTAAACCTGAATATTGTAAAAATGAGACCATAGATATATTTTGGAAGCTGAGATTTTCCTTCCATGACAGAGTATTTTTGATCCAGGAAATTGTTCAGAATGTGAAGAACTTTACCACGATGTTTCAAGAAAGCCTACTTATATATTTTTAAATAACAAATGATCTTTTGGAATATTTAGTATCCCTGAAACTTGTATTTATCTTTTAACAGTCAAATGACACCTGAAACAATGAAGAAAGAGCTTTAACCTGTCTATCCAAGTTATTTAGAAATTATAGATGTTTTGTTCAATCAAGATGAATTATCCTGTTTTTTTAATCTTTCATCCTCTACTCTTGTGTCTAGTCTGCTGGAAACTGTTTATTTTAAACTAAACCTTGAAATGATTACTCAAAATTGAGATCAATTACTTTTAATTTCAAAGCCAGTATAAAGATTCTTTCAGCACTGTGAGGCAAAATTGAGTTTTGTTTTCCCCAATATGAAGGCAAAATAAGCTTTTTATTTCTCTTGTTCTTAGAAACAAAGTACAAATCTGTGGCAGCAGAGCAGGCATAGAGTTGAAAGGAGTGGGCAAAGGTGAAGGGTAGCTGAAAGGAAATAGGCAGATTTTGAGAAGCATTTGGCCAAGATAGAAAGCTGCTGTGAAGATTGAGGGTGTTTATGGAAGAGAAAGAGGACATTAGGTCCCTGAGGGCACCAAGCCTCCCCTGAGACCTCTGTCATAGAATCATTTAATCGTTTAAATTGGGAAAGACCTTTAATATCCTCAAGTCCAACCATAACAACAGTCCATAGCCAAGGGGCTCCTTTAAGCTAAGCCTGGGCCCCTAGTCCTTCCACTCCCCCAAGACACCCATCAAGACACTCATGTATTGCCCTTGGCAGCAGCAGCAAAAGCGAAGGACCATGCCAATGGGAAATTGAGATCAACTCTTTAGGCAGTGCGCGGTGCTAAAACATCTGATACCTGAAGCTTCTGGCAAAAGCAAAAAGGGAAGCTTTGGGACATGATTCCTGTTATTGACAGAACATGTATCTCAGTATCAGTTAAATGAATGTGGCTAGGGGAAAGTCAACACTTGCAAAAGATTTCTGTCTCCAATGCTCATATTTGAAATAGAGGTTGGCATCAGGAAAAAGTGGACTCAGAATTAAAAAAAAAAAAAGTTAACCAGCTTATTTTTAGTGGTGACTCATTTATTTGAACACTTCTATGAATTCTACTTGTTTTCCTGAGGATAATTCCCTAAAGGTAGATTTATACCTATGTTCCCTGTAAACAGTGCTTTCTTAATCAGCTTCTTTCTGGGAGTGGAGGTGCGGGATGGTGACTGATGCAGGGAGGGGGAAAATATTGCCTGCTTTAATGCAAACAGCAAAATTTCTGAAAGTACAAAAAAACCCCCCAACCCAATCAATACTGAGAAAATGAACCAAGAAATCATGCCTAAAGTCAACAGAAGGTGTTAATTCTTCACAGTCTCAAAGTGAATGCAGTTATAGTAATAAATTCTTAAACGAACATTGTATCCTGGAGCTGTTAATTCACAAGGAAAATGTGATGTTGAAGTAGGTATATTGCAAATAATGCTGTTTGCCTAACTGATTTACAAAATATAGTTTTCAAATTGCACCGGTTAAAACAAAACATTTCTATAAACATACCACTTGTGCAGGGAGCTCAGTCCTAGGTATTATTTCCTTAACATGGGACTTGAAGAGCTGCTTTGCTATTTACATTTACTGACAACTGATGACAGTGCTGAAAGGTTAAAGCATGCAATCACTTGCCAGTCACTGCTGGCATCTCCTCTGAAGGTTCTGGCCAGCTCCTGCCTGACTGCAGCTGTGAAGGAGTCCTCTGTTGTAGATCGTGCTGCTGCACTGCTCATGGTCTTCTATCAATGTGGGCTGTGTGTCTGCTCTAAAGTTGTAACTTCTGCCCACTTGAAAATTAACTGAAGTAATCATACTAAATGTTTCCTTGGGTATTCAGGCACATTCTGCAGCATCTTGATACTCACTTTTCTTCTTCACATGTTGACGTCAGTTCCACCATTTCAATACCTGCTTTGGTACTGTGGTGTTCGCTGGACATATTAATGCTTGTGACACTTTCCTCCCACCGCTCTGGTCTCTGCCTTACTCTCTAACGCTTGCCAAAACTTTGTATGACCCCGTTGACTAATCTGCTTGCCTGTCTGCTTTTTATGTTCCTAAAAGTGATCTGTAAGTGCTTTATATATGTAGATGTGTATTCTCAGAAATCTCAACACACGCTGCCTGTTTCATGTACTTGACCATTTTGATCTGATTCATTCCACCTGCTTGTGGTACCTAACATAGATCCCTAAGGCAGGAATGTAGTTACCCACAGCTCCATTTATAGTTAATGGGAGGCAGTAAAGACCTCACCAGAGCAAATTAAGATGCTGTAAAAAAATGTTTAAGGCAACAGCGCATTTTGTTTCTCCATTTTGCTTAAGAACCTAATGTGTCTCCAATCCCAAGTGAAATCCCTATAGTAAAGTGGTATGAATGCACTAGTTACTGCTTGACTTGGGTGTTCTTCTGATTTTTCTTCATATGGTGAGGAAAAACCATTATGATCCCAGACCTAAGCTATATCTATGAGGTAGGACTATGCTTATTTTGTTGTCAAGGATTTTCTTTGCAGATGTCATCCCATATGCCAAAAAATACTGGAACTATGTCATGTCTTGTTTGAGCCATCTCAAGGAGATTTCTATAATCTGTCTAGATAATGTGTCAGTACATGAATAATAAGAATACAGTATAATATGCATAATAGTATATTCACATGTGTATTACTTGTTCCTACTTTACTTGCATTAGTGTTAGTATTTGTATCCCTATTTGTCTTAGCATTAAAAATTTAAAAAATGCAAATAAAACTGTGGGATTTTTATATTGGTACATAATGGGAGAAAAATAAGCACCTATCTTGGATTTATGTTATATTTTTGCACTGCAAATGTCTTTTAGCAGAAGCTGATTCAATCTAAAGTATAACATTTTCAGGTACATTAATGCCAGATATGAAAGTCACAATAGATGATACAATGTTCCTAGTAGAGATTTTGGTGAAACTATATCTTCTTGAACACTGCTGGAAGAATTTACCTGAATCTATATTTCCTGAAGCAATCTCACCATAATACTGTATTTTGATCATGTGTGAATACACTCAGACACTTAAGTGTCTGAAATGTATTTAATAATGTGGAATGCCATTGTTTTTTAAAAACAGAAAGAAGAGGAAAATAAGAACCCTGGTTCATATCCACAGAAAGACTTACTTTATATAATCTACACAAACCTATGAATAAATGCATATGTATGTACAGGGATACTCTTTGGTTCATTTCCTTTTTTAAGTTCCATTTATGAATTTATCTTTTATTTTGCTAAAAGCAAGATAGCTACCGTAAACTGTCAGGCTGAATGCAAAGTGTCACTGGACATCTGCTTTGTTTCATTGTCTGACTGCCAGTGTGTGTTGAAGCCCATCCTCTCTTATCCAAAGCATTGATTTATATTCAGGACGTATATGAATCATCTTAGGCTGTTAGACTTAGGAACTTAGCTCTTCCTTTTTTTTCTAAATGGATATGTTTGGTAAGTTGTAAGAAGCCTAGAAATATCTTGTTAGCAGAAAATAGTTGGCAAATGTAAGTTCAAATCCCCAGCCAGAATGTCATTAATGCCGTACAGTGAGAGTGGCACAGAAATGATCAGTCCAGCAAAATGTGGAGCATCTTCAGTTCCTTTTGAATGTGGTTGAGAATGAAGTTACTCAGAAAATCACTAGAAATATTCAACACATAATAGATGAAGCCCACATGGAGGAATCTGAAATGGTCTGGTGACTCATTTTACTTGTACTAAGATTGTTTGTTTCTTGGTACCCCTCAAATGAGCTTCCAAAAAAGTAGATAACAATCCCAGTTTAATTAGTAAGTCAGCACCACAAAGGAGTAAGCTTTTTAGAAAATGTGTAAAATTACTACTTCTGATCCTTTTGCCAATCTATTAATTCTCCAATTAAAAAAAAATATGCCAGGGTGATACTTCATTAGAGCTTAAAAGCAGCGGAGAAAAAAATTGCAAAAGACAAAAAAAATGCCTTGATAATCAAAGACAAAACTTTAAAGTAGTTTTGTAAAATAACATTAATGTTCATGAAATATGCTTAAAGTGGAAATTGCTTTGGGAAGTTGGGAAATGTTCACATAATGTTTGATGTCACACATGAGATGCAAAACACAAGACTGTTAAAAAAGACACAATGGGTCAAGAGCAGAGTTAGAGTGGGCACAGTATTAAAGAGTGTAGAAAAAAAACATTAAAAGGCCCTGAAAAAGATATTTCACTTAGTAACTACAAGATCTTTTTCCATTTTTAGTATTGTTTTTGCTTAGCAGCCCCTTTGACCTTTTTCAAAACAAACAGCAGAAATGTTTTAATCTGTGATTATTCGTATTGGGTTTATTTCAAGACAGGTGTTTTCTGCTTTGTTTATTTTGGGGAGGAAGGTGTTTCAGTAGGATGTTCAAGCTGAAGGATATAATTTAGAAGACTTTTTTTTGGTAAGGAAAAATTTTGAGCATTTTCCCTTTTGCTTTATTTATAATAACTTGAAATTAATATTATGACATTGTTTTCACATCCAGATTCACTAGGATTTTGTGAAATAATTAAAACCCACTGATCGAGGGCAGCTTCTGCATTCCAGCTTTTTTTTTTTTTTCAACTGTAGCAGCTGGCATAATAACAGACATTCTCTCTACAGCCTTTCTTGCATTTATGTTTCTATTATCACAGCTAAACCAACACTATTATTAGAAAATATTATTGTGCCAAGGAAGTTATTCAGATCCTCCCTGTTGTACGCTATTTAGGCAGCAGAAAACAACAAGCACTGGTGCAATGTCACCAACTGAGCATCACTTTTAGCTGTTAGGGGTCTGGGCAAATGGGGGTCTCGGGCTTCCCCAGGGAGCAGCTGACCCACCAGCCACCAGCAAACTGCATCGGCTCTGCAGCAGAGGTGCTGGGGGCACTGGCTGGAGGGCACATGAGATGACCTCCTGGTCGTGTTGGAGCTTGCCGTAACTCCTGGTCATTTCAGAGCAGGCAGCCTCTTACAGAGCTGCAGCCCCACCTTCTCAGTGGGGGCAAATGCACCCAGGTCCTGCTCTTCCTGCCTTGCACCAGTGCAGAGAGCAGAACCGGTGCATGGACTTGAGTATGGGAGTGCGACTGTCTGTAGTCATTTTTCACTGGTAAATCGTTAGTTGCTGGTAAATAATAAATTATTGACAGATCTGTTAATTATTGGTAGATTCCCTGGCATAATTTTGGCCCATGAAACTAGCTCTCCCTCAGAAATGGCTAGACACAGGGAAAGGTCAAGTTAGCTGTTGCTGATAGCAGTTTGGGTGCAGCCATCCTCTTCTGATAAAGAGCGATACAGGACGTGAGACACCATGGCACTTAGCCCACATATGATCCTTGTGTAGTCTAGGTCCAGCCAAAGCAAGGATGAGTCTAGCTAGGCCTATGGCTGGATGAATAGGCTCCAGGTGTCCGTGACAATAGTAAAAAACCCATGCTTCACACCAGAAAATCCACGCTGAATTAACACATGCTGTTTTTAGAATAAAAATATCTCTCTTATGCATACAGCACATATTATGCTGTGTGACAAACTTCTGAAATGTATTTGTAGAAGGCTAGACTGTGCCACCTGGAGTTTTAATAAACCAAAGCAAATTATTTTCTCTCCATCTCACATCATTTTATTTATGAATAAAATATTCAGATTTTGAGCAAGAGTTTACTTCCATGAATCATGGATAAGGAATTCATGAATAGATTTGCAAGTGTTCTAAGGAAGGCTCATCAGCTATCCAGAAAGCACTATTAGATGTGTAATTTGTCAGTATATTTTGGATGCTGGAAAAAGGAGAAAAAATGACGTAGAGATAGGTGCAAAAGCATTCCAGAAGTGGGTCTTCCTGAATATTTTAGAGCGCTAATATTGTGGGTAAGATTCATGAGAACGACCACTGCAGAGAAATCCACAACAATGACATTCAGAGGTTTTTTACTCCCTTTCCTCCCTCTCACTTCTGCCTGCCTGAATGGCTATTTTGGCTATATTGCACAGCTTTTCTGTATCTTTAGGATTCTGTCTAGCTCAAAGACATTTAAACAGATAGGTCTGAGGTGGAGGTATTGCTATGCTGCTCCTGCTGCAATTGCCCCTCTTTAGGGAACACTTAATCTTTTTCAACCTGCCTTTTTACCTTGGAAAACTGGTAGCTGAGAAGAGAAGACTTCTGTGGTGAAAATGTGTCTATATATTTTTATTTTATACATAAAAAGCAAATAGTTACAGCTCTTTTGTCAGTTAAAATACTTGTTCTTTTACAACATAGAAATGTTGCAAGTACAAAAATGTCAATATAAATCACAATCATTTTCTTAATAAAACCCAGAATATTGCTGTTTTAGTCACTTGAAGAAAAATTCCTACTCCAGCAATATGAACAGCTCTTGAAATTGATAAAGGCATTCCAAGGTAAGAAAGTTTCCAGCTGAACCTGAAAGAAGTCCATCTATGCAGAAAATGAATATGGCTTTCAGCTTTGTCTATCTAGTAAACAAAGAAAACGAACTACACAATCTGCAGGGATCGACTAGCATAAAGCAATATATTCTTGCCAATGCTGTGAGAATCAAAAACTCTCACATGAACTGTCAGTTTACACGCACTATTCCTTTTGCTCTTTTTGAAAGCCAAATTACTACTAGTAGTTCAGTAGTTTCAAAAGAAACTTTAAAAAACCCTACTAGAATATTTTCATTTCTTCCTACTAAAATAGTAGGTTAATTTATGTGAAAATAAAAAGGGAACAAAAACTTACACACACAAACAAGATTTTTAAATATGGCAAGTTTTTGAAGTACAGCTGCCATTAAATGTCTAACCAAACCACGTATTGCTGCATATGGACCAAAGTTCTGACCATCAGCACCTGCCTGCAATATGGCTTAGTATTAAATGAGACCAGTGAGTCAGCTGTGTGCATTGCCATATGGAGTCTCATGTGTTTACTGATGTGGCTATAAAAGAAGAAATACTACTATATCCACTGTACAACGCCTGCATCTGAGTTGTTCCTTTTGTTCAACACTGTACAGGTTTAGTCCCCGGCCATGAGGCTGCCTCATCTTTCTTGGTCTGTGGTCCCAGATAAGCTGGTGTAAGAAGGCAAAGGTACCCCACTGGGCACGTGTTTGTGTCGTATCCCAAGTACTGAAGCCTGGGTATTAGGGTCAGAACACCAGGCAACCATAGTCTGCTTTTCTCATGGAAATACTTGCAAGGATGTATGGATAGGTGACGGAGTAAAGCTTTTAAAATAAAATAATTTTCAGTAATTATGAAGATTTATTTTTACTCTGGAATTTGTTTTTATGTTGTTTGAATTGCAATTTAAATGAAAATTATTATACGGAGCATAGACTGCAAGAGAGAGAGTTAGGCATAGGCCAGAAGAAGTGTCCCATGGCTCCTATCATCATCTTTGTAAAGACTATCTGGGAAATGTAAGAAGGAACGCTACTTCACCTATTAAAAATTACGAAAGTGTACCTGGAATCCTAGAAAGGGTATGAAACTCCACAGGTGATCAAAAGATGTGCACAGATTCAAGATCACTCCGTAGAACAATGCTGCTTCATTACCAGCTATTGAAAACTTAGTCTCTCATCATGTTTAGGACCAAAGCTCATTAATGTTAAATAGTAGAGCAGTTCTGGCTTACATGAACAGCAAAGGAACAACAAAGTCTATGGGTTATGAAGACAATCCAGTGAGTTACGAGGATGCCAAGCTACCCTTCCCAGTACACGCACATCTGAAACAACCCCTGAGCCAGCTAGCACATGCTGCTGTAATGCAGAAAAGAGAAACGAAAAGATATATCTGAAAAAGCTAAGGAAATCAGAATGAAAGGAATCTAAATCTTACAACCCTCCAATATATCCCCCGACAGCGTGAAGTGGCTTAGAAAGAAGTGTAAAAGTAGTCCTGAGTCAAAGTCAGCAGTCTTTAGCATTTGTGTCAGTAACCTCGCACACATGCAGGGGACACCTTCACCAACTGAGGTGGCCATGAGCTGGGCTCACTGGAAGGGAGTGGCTCCACCAGCCCCTCCCATAGGTGCCCATAGGCACCGCATCACGGGGCAGGCTGAGCACAAGCCCTTAAAAAACATCAGGATGAAGCTGCTGCTGAGGGCATGTGAGCTGCCCCAGTGCTCATCGCTGGCACGGAAGACCAATGGTCTGAGGGACAGAGGCCAGGAAAGTCAGCACTGGTGGCAGACGCACTGTGTGCACCGTCATTTCTTCCACAGCATTAAACTGCTCTCTCTGCAGAGCAAGGGGGAGGTCTGACAACGTGCCACAGCAAATTCCCACCTTTGGTACGCAGCAGGCCATCCAGCAAAATGCTAACAAGCAGCATTCAGGGCTGGTCAAACTGCTGGGAGCAAGTGCCACAGGAGATGAGGGATGATGGATGTATACAAGACTGGACTTTGCTAAAACGATGCTGAGGAGAAATCTCATTGGATTCAAGAGGAGACAGCTGCATTTCAGGTGGAAGGCAGGCTGTTTCTAACAGCTATCTGTGAGTGAGGCGTTTTGGCACCTGCCAAGGTTACAGGCTCATGAGCTTTGGTTCATTTATATTTGAAAGGGGGAAGGTGAGGAAGAAGGAAGGAGACTACATTGTGCCCAGCTGCTGCAAGCATCTTCCAGTAGTCCAGAGCACTCTGCGTTTCGGAGCTGCGCAGGCTGGGCTCCCCTTTCCTTTGGTTTCTTTTGTCATTTCTTACTCCCCTCTGCCTGGATTCTGCTGACCCCCCCAGAGCCAGTGGGGAGGGAGGACTCTCACTTCTCCTCACCTGGGACCACATGTGCTGCTGATGCCACCACTCAAGGTTGCTCTCCTTGCTGAGACCTGGTCCACGGTGAGGCCTGGTGACCCTGATTTAGGCACTGCTGCTGTTATTTTCTAACAGTACTCTCCAAAATAGTTTCTATGTTTCCAAGAAAATGTGCAATTTTAAAGTCTCCACCTGTAGACAAAAATGCGTGGAACAATCAGCTTAATGGTTAGAGGTCATGGGTGGAAAGCCACTTTCCATCACTATTGTGCCAACTTCTATTTCCTCCTGTCACAAAGCAGCAATAAAAATATTTTATTGCAAAGGGCTTCAATTAACTTTTTCAGCTGAAAAAAATTATTTTTATCACGTACATTTAACAGAAAACAATGTTTTTGACAATAGATCATGTAAGATATTTTCTTCTTTATTTTAAACACCAACTATTACCTATAGAGGTTAGTGGTCTCAAACATAAAATGAGAAATACCATTTAAGTTCTCATTGCCTCCTCATGTTCATTTCATGTTACTTTCTCTAGTGTAAGATTGACAAACCACTTCGCAATTAGTAAAAGGGCTTGCTTTTACTTCAGAAGTAAAAACAAGTTCATAAATGTGAAAATATGGGAAGTCTCACCCATATTTTATTAATAAATGTGTTAATACACCTTCTTTAGGGAATTTCTCAGTGTGAAAATATGCAAATACAATTGTTTTTAAAAACACAAAGATAACCTGATTTACACTGATAAAAAAATAAAGCCTTTCAGAAAATAACAGGCAACTCACTTGGGCATCACTGAGGTATTTCTTTCTCACTTATTAGATGAATCTGAGGACTGTTTCAGGACTGTATTGATCATGTTTTTAAAATGACAGGTGACCTCCAAATCAGTTCACACTCCAGTGTCTCTTAGTGGAGCATAGAGCTGCTTGTCAATGGTGCCCTCAGAATTGTAATAGACATTGATGGACAAGACCTTCAACTGGGTATTTAAAACATGCAGATTTAAACTGATTCTTTTTGTTGGGTTTTTGTTGTTCTTGTTGTTTGGGTTTTTTTAATGAGCTTCTATTGATTAGGTGTTTACTGCTACAGTAAATTAAAGGAATGTTTACAATGTTATAGTCAAGAATTTGTAATCACTGACATTGTAATACAAAGGTTTTGCCGCAGGTTTATAAAAAAGGGTTATGTTATAGTTATAAATATATCCTTCTCTAATACAGTACTAAGTCTACAAGCTTGACTCTTTTTTCTGTTTTGAAAAAACATATATGAAATTTCTATAAGTTAAGCAGGGTGTTCAATATACTGCGTATTTTGCTGCTTCTAACACACTTCAGCAAGATTAGTTTTAGAGGTGTCAGTATAATTACAATGCCTCAAAATTTGCTGCAGATTTTTAGTGTTTGAAAGCTGAAAACAAAAAAATATGATCTATCGTTCAGGCAACATCTATGATACTGTCACATGTGCATGTGTGTTTTATTTTAAACAGAGCAGCAATGTAAAACAAGTGCTTTCTTTGGAAATGGTGGCTATTACATGTATTTTCTCAGAACCTGATTTTGCTCTTGTGGTATCCATTGTCTAAATAGTACTTCATTATGAAGTGCTATTCATAAAATGAAATCTTGATCAAAATTACAACAAATGTTTATTAGATATGAGTAAAGGAAGAAAAAAAAACCAGATTATTTATAATAATTCCTTCCTTCCTGAGTTACTCTGCAATGAAGTTTTCCTGGTTTTGTTCTTCCTTTAAGAGAAAAAGGAATGTTACAAAACTGTAATTAAATCTTGGTTCAACCGCATTAGCAATTCCACCAGCTTACTGAAATAATGCTCTTCTAAAGTTCTGTCACCAAAAGCATTTGCTTCAAAAGTATTTGCATTTACTCTCAGCTTTTTTCGTCTTTGAATTAGATTACTCTCCTCTCTGTTTCACCCCAAAAAGCTGTTAATGAAAATGGTACTGGATCCAAAGTGGACTCCTGTGTGAGGTTATAGCACAGCACTTTCTGTCCTGACAATTTTTCTGTAACAATACTCTGCATGATTCTGCCTTATGTCCATTACAGATACCTAGTTTTTCTCGCTGTCAGTAAATCTGAACTATTCCAGTACTTTTTTGCCCATTTTAAAGTTCAGCTCTCATGATTTCTGAGTGAAATTATTCACACCATTTGGCATGAATCCCATTTATTCTTTCCCAAATCCCACATTTTTAAAAGTTTAAGTGAAGCCGTGGATATCATATATTAATTCCCATGAAGGAAGAATTTAATCCAAAAACTCTAGACACGACATTTAGAATATCATATTCTGTGCAAGACTAGTACAGGCAGACTTTGGACACGCTTGCCTCAGCTACAGGTGAGTTAAGACGGACACAAGCTTCTCACTCTGCCATTTGAGCTGAGCAACCACGGCCCAGCTCAGAGGTCACGCAGTTGCATATATCCTGCCCCGAGCTAGTGCGTCTTGCCTCTCAGTAAAGCACATCAGCTTTGTAACAGCATGCTGTTAAAGTGTGTGGAGCATGAACCAGACCTGGTTTGAGTTCAGCCAGCTAGGAAAACAGACAAAGTAAATTCAGAGCTGCAGAAGGCAATTCAGACTACTTATTTTTCAAACATCACCATTGAAAATATCTAAACCAGTTGTTACAAGTACCCTCAGACATATCTGTTCAGGTAGGAACTCCAGAAACATAAAATCTATGTTCTGCCCCACTTCCTTTCAGCTGGAGAGAATTTGTGTTCATGGTCACTGAGAGGGCGTTGAACTCCATGCGCAGAGCCCACATGCTTTCCTTTTCTTATTCCAGACAGGCATCATTTCAGCCCATGACAGGTGGATGACCATAAATAAGGAGCCTGATTATGTCACCTGATGATTAAGACATGTTATTTGGAGGAGGACGGCACCTATTTGGAGGAGGACAGCACCTGGCCCTTGCTCCAGGTATTGTTGTGCATTTTCCATTGCCACTAAATGTAAAAGACATTTTGAACAGGAATGGGAAAGATGGTATTCATTCTCCTTACTCCACTAAAAAATATGATTGTTTCTGGGTGACCTGAGCAGATTATTTCCTGATTAAGTGAAAGAAACTAAATTGTAAGAGTATCAGAAAACAAACTTTAGGGTAAACTCAACGATTCACTATCTTGATATTATTTGTCATGCATAGTTGCAGCTTTAGAAATCTGTAAATTTCTTGCTAATCTCATAATGAAAGCACAGAAGCAAATTTTGGAAGTTAGAGAGTGGCTCTGAAATCCAAACTGCCCACAAACTCAGAAATATTAAAAAAGGAAAACATGCAAGAAATAAGTCATCTCAGAATCCTTCAAACGGTATCCACACTGTTGGAAAAAAAAATATGTGTCATCAAGGTGCCAAAATGCTGTCCCAGCAGAAGTCCTCTGACAAAGTTTTTAAAAGCATGCATTTTTTAAACCTCTCCAGTTAGCAGAAAACAATGCTTTAGAATTTTAAGGTAGGTGAATCAATTAATTGACAGATTTCTTTCTATTATTTTCAGGAAAAATTTTGGAAAATTACTTTGAAGAATGTTTTTTTCAATTCTGAAAAAATAATAGAAACTTTTTGTGGCTATGTTTATTTTAATGACCCTTCCATATACAGTTTTTGAATTTTGAATGTATAGTCCCTGTACTTTTTCTTGAGCAAAAAGCTTCATCCAAGGTCTTGGCAGTGGTTGAGAAAATTATGCTATGTTCTCCTTCATTCTATGATGACCAAAGAGTAAAGGAAATTTTATTAACTTTAACATAAAAAGGAAAATTCACAATGGAATTCTGTAAGTAAATTAATTTTAATGGTTCCTCTATCTCTTATTACAAGTCATTCCCATACCAAATTTACATCTCTCTATGGGATTCAAAAGATATTTTTATGTACCTTGGAGTTTTGGCTGCTTAGGGGGGGGAAGGGTTGTGTTTTAAATGAAATCCATGGTTATTCTCATGAGTTTTAAGTGTTAATCAAAAGCTGCTGTGTGTAGTGACATAATCACTTCATTCTAACTAAATTCTGCAAGTGAAAGGATGGTATCTATTGAAATGCTAAAATGTTTAGAAAAAGTATGACTTCAGAAAAATTCCTATCAAAGTACTGATATTATTCAAATATGTCTTAGGTGTAAGATCACAATGAAAGCAGGGGAAGAGACAGAGAGATTTCCTAGTTGCTTTTACTGTGTGCCTGTTAATAGAATTTTAAAGGGCTCACTAGCCAGTAATACAATAAATACAGCAGAACTTGGGGAAAAAGGTAATTTACGGGAAGGGCAAGTTTTCTGGTGGGTGACTGCGGCTTCACAAGCTGACAGGACAAATAGAATGAATAATCTAAGGTGAAAATATTAATTACTCAACTTTAATTTTTGAAGAAAATCCATTTAAATATCTCTTTCCTTAGGCTGTTTCTTAATACAGGTAAACTTCAATGAAAAAACAAAACAAAACAAAACAAAAACAAAAACCTAAAACTAAGGAGGCTGACCAAAATTTGTAGCTTCTGAGGTAACATCCTCATACACTTCATACAATAAAGTTACATAATTGTCGTGCCTGTTAGGGTTGTTCTTCTGATTGCAACCCTCATATTTACTAAGCTGATGCACACTTGGAATAGAATTGTATTTTATAAATAAAATGAACTGTTCATTATCTTCATTGGTTCATTTTCTATGGCAAAACATTTGAGATGAAGTCCTGCACCTATATATTCAACAGTAACATTTCCAGTAATCATAAAGCAGCTAGTATTTTACCCTTTATTATTGAGCTTTTAGTGGTCTTATATTATGAAAGCATAATGAGAAGCTGATATACCTGTACCATTAGCAGTGTAACCCTCAATCAGACCTTAATGCTAATACAAAGCTTTGTGTTGACATCACTCCTGAGGTTTCTTTCCATTCCAGTGAAACAGAATATTCCACCGATAATAAAATAACATATCTTAATGAGGATGGTGGAAAATGAAACATGCTTCTGTTGTTTCAAGGACCCAAGCACCTTTTAATTATTCTATAAATACAGTGGGTATATGATTTAAATAGAATCTGACTGTATAACACGGTGCACTAAGCCTTTAAATACCACTTTCTGTCTCCAAAGTCTTGAGCTAACACTGACTAAGTACACTAGATATGCTGATAAATTTGCATTAAAAGAAGGAATAACTTTTCTGACAATGTCTAGGAAGGAAAATTGCCATGGTAGTGTGAGCTATGTATAAGGGTCAAAAATGGAGTCTCCAAAAGAGTAAGATGGAGAAGTTGATTATAAAAGAGGAAAGAAAAAAAATCCAGACGAGGATTATAATTTTCAGATAGCATAGAGTTTGTGGCTTTAAACAGCAAAAAAAAAGAGTGGGTAAATAAATGTGAGAGTAGTAGTTTGAGCAAACAAGAGAAAAAGTATTATTAGAATTCCAACACTTCTGTTCATAACAAACCCTGCTAAATATCTGAGTGCATTAACTTTAATTCCCCTGTTTCATTGACACTTCTAGCTCCTAATGTTTGTTTGTTTGTTTTGCCTTTTTTTTATTTGGCACACAAAAGTCATGGGTCTCATCAGGAAAATCTGTAATCACAACTTTATTGCAGCTACATTGACAACCTCAAGCACTCAGAAAATAGGGAATCTGGAACAAAAATCAAAACACTGTCTTTAAATAGTCAAGAAATTACATAAATAAATTTGAGGTCTCTGTGTAGGCTGCCATCTTATTTCTGAGCTGTTATATTACACTTGCTTTATACATTAGGCTTTTTTTCATAATCATGAGGGCTCTAAGTGTATTTGAACAATAAATAAATAAAAGATTAAATTCTCAGATTATTGTGTCAGGAGCTGGGGTTTGAAGAAAAATAGTTAATTTTACTGACACATTGAAATTGTGAATGTGGATAATATAGATTGCTGAAAGAATTATCTTTACTCTTGAGTAGTTTTTTACAATATTGAAGGTTTTTAAAGATCAAGAAAATGTGAAGATTTTGGCTAGCACTGTCCAAGCATATTGGTTTGAAAGGACGAAGGTCGACATGTACTGCTAAAAGTATCTTGTCTTGAAGTTAATGTACATCTGTGTATAATTAAATTCTAGCTATTACTGAATATTAATATAGTATTCTTGAAAATTACATACTAAGAGTGATTATTTTAGAAAGAAATGCTAACATAATATCTGTTATGCTGCACTTTCTAACTACCTCTTCCAGAATTCAAAAGAATTGGAACAAGCTGTGCTAAGTGATTTAACACCCTTTAGCACATCCCCAATGTCCTAGTGTGCATTTTGTTTACAGTTAGGCCTTGCAACAATCAAAGTTTTTCTTCTTTTTATTTTTGTATTTTTTTTCCTCTACAAAAACACTAACAATATTTGAGCTTTTAGAGAAGATCAGAAGACATCCTGCAGTCCAGGTTATAAAATTTCTTCATCCATTTACATTTTATAGGGTTTAATAAAATTGCTTGCATGTTGTAAAACGTAAGTCCTGAATCCTCTTGTGATGAAAACTACATAGTTATGCAATGCATAACATCGATCCATGTTAAACATTTATTTATTTAAATAGCTATACACATAGATTCAGGCAACTATTTATAAAACCTGTGGTAGCTAAGAAATACTTCACAGAAGTCTCTGTAACCTTGGGCTGCAACAGCCTGGCAGAAATCTAGATTTCACGAACAGCACTCACCGGACAGTGGTTTCCTGAGTGGAGCTGAAATTTTTGGGTTTGCTCTGTAAATCCCTAAGTGGATTGGCATGTGCCATTTCAGAACTCCCTCCTTTGTGCTGGAAAAAATGCCAGAGATGGATTAAGCAATCACAGCCAAGCTTGCTTCTACTTGCTATAAAAACATGTTCTGTGCCAAGGACTGCTTCATTTGGCATGTTTCTTACCATGGTCTGTAATTTTTTTCCAACCAAAACCAAAAAAAGCTTTTGAGTTTCAGTGGTTGTGCAGGCAACTCAATGTGGGGATTTCTGTTTAACAGGGAAACACAAATAACAATTATAAACGACGCTCAAATTCTCAGTGGAAAGACGAAGAAAAGGAGTGTTCTCATCTCTTTTTTAATGTACTCATCTCTTTTATGTTTTTCCATGTCAAATATACCAAATGTTCCTGGTAGCACTGTGGCAGCACACTTTCGAATTTATCAGGATTTATTAGGCCAGAACCTAAATAAATGGATGCAGTTTATAAGCATCTTTAATGTATTTTTTAATTTAAATCTTAGCTTACACAATTTATATCTTATGTATGATGGTAAGCCAATCACTAATTCTGAACAATGTCACATCTATTTACCTACAATAAAACCTTAATTTTAACATTAACTACAGTGGAACATTCTTCTATAATATGCTTCTATTTTCAGCCATTCTTTGAAGCACTATATGGTTATTCAATTTAGCAGCACAGAAGGCAACTACTGTAAACACCACAATCCATTTAAGAAAAGTAAAAATATTTCAAGGAGTTTCTAATCCAAGAAAGAAATCTGTGAGTGACCAAATGGAACTGCAGACCGAGACTTAGCTACTGCAGGTCATGCTGTGTTAAAGATTTACTGTAAAAAATACAAATAAAAAAAGGAAATTAAAAATAAGTGGTTTAAATATTAGTTACTGGTCTCCTCAAACATTCTGCCTGCCAGGAAATTTGTCTGGGGAAGCTGAACACTTTCCCAGTTAAACTATATGGGCATAATCTTATCTTTTGAAATAAATCATCTATAGGAGTGTCTTTGCAGCAAAAATCTTTACAGTGATTAAACTGTAATTGCTCACTGGGAACTTGTTGCATAATTCAGTATCTGTCTCTATAATGGGAACAAACTGTATGGTTTGAGTATGCTTTTAGATGCAGATTGAGCTCTTTTCTACATCCAAGATGAAAAGCAGCCTTGGACTTGCCTGGTAACTGCATTTGATTTTAGAATGAAAGTAGACAGGCAAATTGGGAAAGTAAAATTTCAAGATCAAAGCTACATCACAAAATCTTTTACAAGCCTGAGAAACAGAATACAATGGTTAGGGTGCTTTTATTCAAAGGTGTATCAAAAGTGGATGCTTGATTTTAGAGACAGTTTCTCTTTATTCCTGGGCTAGCACAGAACAGATGCAACCTACAAGTCAAAAAAACTAGATTAGAGGAGAAAAATAGCTGTGCTCAGAAAAACCTTTTGCTTACCCATTCCTGAGGTCATTGATGTAAACTTCAAAGGAAGGTATTTATATCCCTTATTCTTCAATATATTAGTGTTGCCTTTGTAATGTATCTGCCAAGGGTCATTAGGAGGCAAGGCCCAGCAATGCTCAAAGCAGTTCCATTAAAAAAAAAAAAAAAAGCATTTTATTAGGCTCAGTCACAGTCTAACATCTTTATTTTCTATTCCAGGGCTTTAGAAAAGTAAAAAAGTGAAGGGTAAAGGGAAAGGTAAGGGAGGTCCAATAAGCTCTTTACACCTAGCTGATCCATATCATGATTAAATCAGTTTTTAGATAATCATAACCACTCACTATACTGTTATACTTGATAGACAGTTCTAGTGAACATGAAAAAAAATTTCTTCTGTTCATATAAAGATGAAATTGAGAAATAAAATTTCAGATAAAGAAATGCTCAAGATCCTAAACATATGTACACCATATATTTATGCAGATCACAGCCTATTGGACCCAGTGCTCTTGCAAAATTCTCAGTTTCCCATAAATATTGTCAGAATCACTAATGTATAAGCTAAACCCCACAACTTCACATCCATAAAGACAACTTTGTCACTGTCCATGATCAGCCACAGTAGGTTCTCAAAAAACTAGTTCACCAGGTGCAGTGTCTGTCTTGCACAGAGCTCTAGGAGTTACTGCTTATATAGCTCATCCTCCACCATATTTCAGTATTCTGAGAAAGCGAAGCTAGAAGAGAGAATTGCGTATGTTTGCAGTTGCTGATTCATTTGGCGAGAGGATGTGCCATAAATTGTGAGGCAGCTGGAGTTTCTTACAGGCTAATGGTTTCATGCCCAGGTATGTTGCATCGTCATAACCCACACATATCTAAGAGCGGGTCATAACCTGCTAGGCTTTGAACAACTGGATGTAGTGCATTCTTATCACTACTGATGTCTCTCTGAAAGCAATGCAGAAGCCCTCCCAATCTAATTAATTGTGGCCATGAAGCATCCAGCTGTAGCTGCAAATGCATCAAAGTATTTTCTGCACTTGATCTAACCTCTGTCCTGCTTGCCTTCGGTATCAGCTGCTTGACATTTTCATCTGGGAGCTGGTAACTGGTAAGGACTGGTTTATTTCAATGGTGTTGGTTAAGTTTGGTGAAGCCTAGACAGAGGGGTATCTGTGGTGCATGACATACTGCTTCACAATAGAGATTATGCTCGATGTTATACAGAGCCAGACCTGCTCGGTGCCCAACCGCGCTATCTCTGCTGCCACGCCGTGTGTGTTCATGCTGGGGAATATAAATGTACACAGGTACAGAGAGTCTTTAAGATGATGAAGGATATATGCAACCCCTCCTGCATCCTCCACAGAAAACATTTGAATTTCAGCTTCCAAAGGGAAATCACTGAGCATATGAAATAGGCCAGAAAGAAAGCAAGCAGGGAAATCAGTTCCCCTAACCTCCTTGATCTTAGATGGAGAAGTTTAACAATTGCATATATAGCCTTAGCACAGGAAAAATAATTCAAGCCAGCCTGAGGGAAAGGAAAAATAAGAGAAATGTGGAACAATACTGATCAGTTTCTTCCCTGAGGATTTATTTGTTCTACTATGTGTTTTCAAGGCAATTGATGGCTAGTTGTTCAGGCCACCTACTGGCAATTTTTTACAGCTCTGAAAAAATTGCTGATGTGATTATTCTGTGACTTTGCAAATGTTAGTTGTGTTAAGGAACTGCTGGGGTTAGAAATATTTCAGAGAAATAATCAAAGTTGGTTTTGTCTTAATAAAATGAACAATTTATATAATCAAACAGCAAATATAGTTTAGACAATACAGAGTGTGTGGCAAACAATGTAAGAAATCAGAAGGTTTTTTCCTAAAGCAAAACTTTTGTTACTTTTTTTGACTAAATCTCAGTTTGAAGTGCACCGTTTACACAAATGTCTCTTCTCCTCTTAGTTTTACTCCTCTCCATGTAACAATAACAATTTGAGTCACAGCTGTTTCACCGGAAAAACCTCCTCCATTTCAATACGAAGAAGTAAATCTGTTTAAAACAGCTTCAGTGGTAGATTAAACTAATCCATTTCACTTTGCACAGAAACGGACTGGAAATTAACATGATCAGTTATGGCATCTCAGTTGTGAGGCTGGTAACAAGCAGCTGTGAGGGATAATTTCATAAACTGTTTCAGCTAGAGGCATAAGAACATTTTTGCTTCTGCCCTGACATATTGAGAAGTCCTGTAAACTCTTAGTGTGGGGGCTAGTTACAGGGAATATGAATTTATTTATGTCTGCATAGAATTAATAAGCAAATCATCACCGTTCTATTGTGAAAGTGGATTGCACCTTGCAAATGGCTATGGATATTTGGATACTTAAGGAGAGCTTCTGCACTAAAATGAATTTGGCCACGAATGAAGAACAAGTGAAGAAAGAAGAGTGTAAGAGGCAGAGAGCAAGGTTCATTTGTAAAGCACTTCCAACAAGGCAATAACTGTTAGTGCAAGGAGTGTGATAGCGTGAAACACGAAAAGCAAAAATCAGTGAGTGATCTTCTATCAGCTGTTGAATTTGCCATTTGACTGCTGTTTACCAACTTTATAGCAAAATGAAGACCCAAAGGCTATATCTCAGTTATCAACAGATAATTGGTGTCTAATCACAGATGTTTAACAATTTGAGATGTCCTAAGATATCCTCCCTGTCTTTTCAGCTGCTGCTTCTAAAGGGTGCAGAACTCCCATGGCTCATGTAATTTTTGCCAGCCTTGTGTAGACATCTTAGAAACACTATGACATCTAACGTGGATGGCGTATCTGTTTAGGTAGCTGAATAACACCCATATGCCTCTGCAAGAGAGAAATACTAGATGAAACCAGTAGGGAGGAATGTAAAGTAAAAGGCTTCTGGAGTTCTGATCCTGGCAAGGGTTTAACTTTGGCAAAGGTTTTATCTGAATGACAACTCAGCCCTCAGCAAAATGACCTGAACCAGAATTTGGATTGTCTTTTCTGTGGAAAAAGTCCAGGAGTCTACAGTCTATTATTGTGAGCAAATACTGTAAAACATGCAAAACTAAAATGAGTCTATGAACTTCCAGCTGCGTGATAAAATTCTTGTTTGATTTGCTTAATACATGCACAGAACAAGAGTCTCTAGAAACTTGGTGTATGCAATTTGAAACAAATACCAAAAAATTAAACTTCAAAACAAATAGAAGATCTGACATAATCACAGCTTTCTTACAGGTAAGCGGAAGCAGTGACATGGACATGGTCCCTGTTAACATGCTACTAAATTGTTCATCTTAAGGCAATAATTCTACTTTTAACATCAAAAAATAGAGCTCACTGGTGGTGACTAAAAGTTATATTAGAATCAGAAAAAAATTAGTTGACAGGAAATGTAAGTAATGATATAGTCCATCCCCTCTCCCCACAGTAGGCTCAGTTATGCTTAAATCATTCCTCACAGACTTGCCTAGCCTGCTTCCTAATGATGGAGGCTATACAGCCTTCCCAGCCACCTATTCCAGTACTTCACTGGTCTTAAAATTCAAAAATGTGTTTCATTGTTTTTCCCAATGTATCTTTCTTCTTTTCTGTTTGATTTGTTAGTTATATAGGAACAGAATATTCCCTCCCTCTTAGCTCATTCCTTCCTCATTGAGATGAACATTTTTTCCCAAAGCAAACTAAGCAAACGTGACTGTATCAGGCAAAGGTTACCATTTGCTTAGAAGTACACTGACTATCTACACAAATTCAGTCTTCTCTTCACTGCAAACACTGAACACAGTCCACCACTTGAGGCTATGAAACAACTAGTACAGGTACAGAGAACTGTAGTAGTAATACTTTCCTAGGGTGCATGACTACCTATTCCTATTAATGGTGTTCAGGAATTATTTTGTCAGGAAGTAAACCATAACTTCGTACAATCTTGTGTATTCAGTAGTTGTACCAGGGGATATCTACATTAAATGACCTTTGCTTAAGTTCATCTTTCAAATATGATGAGCAAATTTTGAAACAAATACCTATACTTACAGGATTGCTGGATTATTTCAGAAAACAGTAGTCTTGAAATTGGATAATTCAATATATATGTATATTTTAAACCAGTTGACACCCATTGAAATGAAGCCTTGAATACCACAAAATTATTCACTGTTATTGTCCAATGTTTGGTCTTGATAATTGCAGGTTCAGCTGTTTTGAAAAGTTGCTATAACAGCAGGACATGACATGGACAAAACAGCATTATCCCAGAACACAAGGTCTTATTTGGAGCCAACATCTATGGTGGGATTTAGCTCCACAGTGGATGTTATGCAAGGTATTGAATCAAACTGGGCAGCTTAAAGGTTCTTCAGCTTCCTCAAATCTGGGGGAATTTGGTGAGTTTACTAACTTAGCAGGTACTAGTGCTTATATTAATTAGATAACAATTAACGACAAGGTCATTTAGTTATCTAACCCACAGGTAGGAACCTACATTTAAGTGCCCACAAAGTAATGCTTGGAGAAAAAAAGGTAGTAACTGAGAAGATAAGCAAATGCATTACACTGATGTTCACCATGACAGAAATAAGGCAAATGCCCACACTTCCATCTTATTTTATGAGTAAACACAGAAGAAGTTGTCCAAACTGGAGAATCGGGAGAAAAAAATTAGGAAAATTTGACAAAATTAACACTAAATAATAGCTGGGACCTCAGAATGTTAATCCACTTACTGATAGCGGTGTGTAACCTAAACAGTTAGTGACCACTGGAATTAGAAAAATGGAAGGTGATAAACGTAACTCCACTTCTTTTAACCAGAGATGATTCACAGTTACAAATCAGTACAGCTGTATATTCTTCTAGTCTACTAATAAAAATCACAGTATAATAATAAAAACCACAGTAAAACCTACATTTGAACATGGATAAGTCAAAAAGAAGGAGGAGATCTTGCATTAAAAAAATCATATAAACAAAGACTGACATATTTTAAGCTTTCAAAGATAAATTTCAGAGTATCCTAGAAAGGCTATTTAAAACAAACAAGCAAACAAACAAACAAATCAAAACAAAAAACCCCTTATTGTCAGTCATAGCAGATACAAAAATAGGAAACAAACCATAAAATAAGCAGTCTTTTTTCCCAATAGAAGACATTCAAATTCTTTCTCCTAGTATGTGTTGTTCAGTATACTCATTAATTATCTGAAAGAGAAGGTAAATAGAGAGAATAAAATTTGTTGATAATCTTAAATTATTCAGGATAATAAAAGTAAAAAATTACTATGAAGATGTGCAGAAGGATGTCAAAATATTGACTGACTAGGCAATAAAGTGGCAAATGAAATTCAGTGTTGATTAGTGCAAATCAGTACACATAGGAAAAAAACCTAAACTATATACAATGACTGATTCTGAACAGCTATTGCCACAGAGTGATGAGTGCTATGATTCACTAAAGATAGTTCTATGAACCTTTTGATTCAATGTTCATTGTTTAAAAAAGACAAATATGAAGAACTATTAGACAATGAATGGAAAAAAAAAGCTGAAATCATCCTTATATCATAATGTGTTAAATCTTGAACATGTGGACTTCTGATTCCTCTTTGTGAAAAGAATACAGTAGAACTAGAAGAGATTTTTTTTTTAAGATTTTTTACTGATGGTTTCTATACAATGATTTCTGTGTAAGGAGAAATCAAATACACTGGAATACATAGAAAGAGAAAGACAAAGAAAACCATGAAATAGAATCACCTGTATGAGAAATTATATTGGAAATGCTTATTCAGTTGCTAACTGCAACAAGTGGGGTCAACATGATATTTTTGGGGTACTGGACATTTTTTTAAGTATACATGATTAAAACATTGCACTCATCATTCCAAGATGTTAAGAAGCAATTAAACTCATGAAAGAAAAACATATTAACAGCTATTAAATATTAAAATACAGTATTGGAGTCCACTGGAGATCACCAGAAGTGGGGACTGTTTGACGCAGGCAAGCATCACTGTATGTTCTGCTCCTTTACATCTACTTAAATTTTGCATAGGAAACCCTCTTAAGAGATTAGTTACTGGATTAGGTGGGCAGGGCTATGAACCTGGTAGCTTTTATATTCTCGTATCTGCATTTGGAATATAATTCCATGATGGCAATAGTAGGATTAGACCAAAGTTCCATCCACTGCAACATCCTGTCTTTGAGGGATAGTTTCAGGGGAGGAAAGCATGCTGTTGATGAAGTGGCCACTTCTGGTTCATGTGCTTTGTCACATCTCTGGGCAGATCCAGCAACCTGGAGGCCTAGGGTACTGAAAGGCAGCTCTGTTTGGTGTCAACCCCAACCTCCCTATTGCTGCTTTGCTTTGCTTGATCCTTGAAATCCAAGGGCAATCAAAAGACACTTTAGGGCCTTGGGACGACTGGTTAAGGGATCAGGAGCTCTATCCTTCGAGTTGCAGGGAATGACAAGGGAAGAAACAGGAAGAGCCAGCAGGTCAAGACCTGGCTCTGAGCCTGGTGTCACTGGCAGAAGTTGGGTTTTTTGATCATGTGTCAGTTTACACGACACCAGGCCTGCTGGCAACGGGATACACCTGTCTCAAAGCAGGAAAAAGATCTTTGCAGAGGAGTTAGCAGGGCTCATTGAAAGAGCTTTAAACTTTGAATTGAAAATTGAAAGAGCTTTAAAGATGTGAAGGGAGAAAGGGATAAAGCAAGGTTTGCTAGAGATAAGCCTGGGGGTGGTACACCAATGTTTGAGGGACAGGATGTTAGTGAGGTCCTTTGTCCTGCTGTCTCGTGGGAGGTAGGGGATGGAGATCCATGCAGCAGCAAAGACACAAGGGTTATCCATGTGTTAGATACCATGGAAGAGCCTGACAATGGTCACATAGAAATTAAGGCTTCTTCCCCCAAAACGGTGGTAGGATCAATAGCTCAACTGAAGTGCCTCTACAACAGTGCAGCAGCATGGGCAGCAAATAGGAGGAGCTGGAAGCCGTTGTGCAGCAGGAAAATTATGATAGAGTTGCCATCACAGAAACATGGTGGGATGACTTGCACAAGTGGAGTGCTGCAATGAATGGGTATAAACTCTTCAGAAGGAACAAGGAAGTAGATGTCGTGTGGTAACACTGTATGTTAGGGAGTGTTTTGACTGTCTAGAGCTTAATAATGGTGACAATAGGGTTGAGTGTTTATGGTAACAATCAGGGGGAAGGCCAACAATGCAGGTATCATGGTTGGAGTCTGTTAACAGACCACCCAACCAGGAGGAAGAGGCAGACGAAATATTCGATAAGTGTCTGGGAGAAGTCTCACAATCGCTAGCCCTTGTTCTCATGGGGGACTTCAGCTCACCAGGTGTCTGCTGGAAATACAATATTGCAGAGAGGAAACAGTCTCGGAGGTTCCTGGAGTGTGTGGAAGATAACTTCCTGACACAGCTGGTGAGTGAGCCAACTAGGGAAGCTGCCCTGCTGGACCTGTTTTTTGTGAAGAGAGAAGGACGTGTGGGTGATGTGATAGTTGGAGGCCACCCTGGGCAGAGCAATCATGAAATGATGGAGTTTTTGATTCTTAAAGAAGTAAGGAAGAGGGGTCAGCAGAACTGCTACATTTTATTTCCGGAGGGCAGACTTTGGCCTGCTTAGGAGCCTGATTGACAAAATCCCTTGGGAGGGAGTTCTGAAGGGCAAAGGAGTCCAGGAAGGCTAGACGTTCTTCAAGAAGGAAATCTTCAAGAAGCAGGAGCAGGCTGTCCCCATGTGCTGAAAGATGAGCCAGTGGGGAAGAAGACTGGCCTGGCTGAACAGAGAGCTTTGGCTGGAACTCAGGTGAAAAGGAGAGTTTATGACATTTGGAAGAAGGAGCAGGCAACGCAGGAAGACCACAAAGATGTCATGAGGTTATGCAGGGAGAAAATTCAAAGGGCCAAAACTCAAAGAGAACTCAGTCTGGCTACTGCCATAAAAGACAATAAAAAATATTTTTATAAACACATGAGCAACAAAAGGAGGGCTAAGGAGAATCGCCGCCCTTTAGTTAACGCCTCCTTTGCCTCAGTCTTCAACAGTAAGACCAGTTGTTCTTGGGGTACTCACCCCCCGGAGCTGGAAGACCAGGATGGGGAGCAGGATGAATCTGCCATAATCCAAGGGGAAATGGTTAGCAATCTGTTACACTACTCAGACACACAAAAGTCTGTGGGTCTGGATGGGATCCACCCAAAGGTACTGAGGGAGCTAGTGGAAGCATTCACTAAACCACTTTCAAGGGCCATAAGGAGGATCTGGGGAACTACAGGCCTGTCAGTCTGACCTCAGTGCTGGGAAATATTATGGAGCAGATCATCTTGAGTGGCATTATATGGCACAGAGGCCTAACAGGCAATCGGGCCCAGTCAGCATGAGCTTATGAAAGGCAGATCCTGCTTGACTAACCTGATTTCCTTCTATGACCAGGTGACCCACTTAGTGGATGAGGGAAAGGCTGTGGATGTTGTCTACCTGGACTTTAGTCAAGCCTTTGATACCATTTCCCACAGCATTCTCCTGGAGAAAATGGCTGCTCATGGCTTGGGCAGGTGTACTCTTCTCTGGGTAAAGAACTGGCTGGATGGCTGAGCCCAAAACACTGTGGTGGATGGTGTTAAATGCAGTTGGTGGCCAGTCACAAGCGGTGTCCCCCAGGGCTCAGTACTGGGGCCAGTTCTGTTTAATATCTTTATCAATGATCTGGATGATCAGCAGCGCTACAGGCTTGGGGAGGAGTGGCTGGAGAGCTGCCCAGCAGAAAAGGACCTGGGGGTGCTGGTCGACAGCCAGCTGAATATGAACCAGTAGTGAGCCCAGGTGGCCAAGAAGGCAAATAGCATCTTGGTTTGTATCAGAACTAGTGTGGCCAGCAAGACCGGGGAAGTGATCATGCCCCTCCCTCTATTTGGCCCTGGTGAGGCCACACATCCGATATTGTGTTCATTTTTGGGCTCCTCACTACAAGAAAGACATTGAGGTGCTGGAGTGAATCCAAAGAAGGGCCACAAAGCTGGTGAAGGGTCTAGAGCAGAAGTCTTATGAGGAGCGGCTGAGGGAACTGAGGTTGTTTAGCCTGAAGAAAAGGGGGCTGAGGGGAGACCTTATCGCTCTCTACAACTACCTGAAAGGGGTTTGTGGTGAGGTGGGTGTTGGTCTCTTCCCCCAAGTAACTAGTGATAGGACAAGAGGAAATGGCCTCAAGTTGCGCCAGGGAGGTTTAGATTGGATATTAGGAAAAATGTCTTCACCAAAACGGTTGTCAAGCATTGGAACAGGCTGTCCCGGGAAGTGGTTGAGTCACTGTCCCTGGAGGTATTTAAAAGGTGTGTAGATGTGCTTAGGGACATGGTTTAGTAGAGGACTTAGCAGTGTTGGGGTAACGGTTGGACTTGATGATCTTAAAGGTCTTTTCCAACCTAAACGATTCTATGATTCATCCTTTTTTCAGGTCAGGGCGCAATTGATTTTAAGCTTCCTTCGTATCCCAGTACTCTGGTCTGAAAGCATATCTAGCACATCTGAGGGCAGCTGTAGAACATTAAGATGTGCTCCAACATCCATGCCAGTGCTGAGGCTTGGAGTGTCGTGCAGGCTCACATTGCTGGCCGTGTGTTATGGGAGCAGAGCCCCCATTAGAGGGCTTCCCTATCCCTCTTTATGAACACAAAGAAAAACAACAAGATGCTTTGGCTATCATAGTTTCCTCCTTTTAGGAAAGATATCAGAACCCGCGTTACAGATAGGATGTAATAACCTCTTCCTTCTTCCCTTCTTCTGAAGGATGATGGGGTTTTCAGAAAGCAGTCAGTAACATCCTGCCCAATGGAAGCTTCCCACATTATGGGAGCAATGATTTTTGAGCAAACACAACAGAAAACAGACTGCAAACAAGAAACTGCTTGTATTTGTATTGCTGGTTCTTTTATCAAAAACCCAGTTTCCTTTCAGAAAGCGTGATTCTTCTCACATTATTGACCAGGACATGGTACGTACACTACAGCCCAGGAGCAGTAAGAAAAAAGCAGTCTTTCTTGCTTTGTAAGAACAACTGATAGCACTTCCTTTCTGCCTGAATTTAAATTGGAAAAATATCTTAATTCAAAATTGCTTTAACTGTACTTACTACAGGCAGAAACCAGAGCAGGAAGCCTTACTTTTGCTTCTGTTTTAAATCTACCAGTTAATTCCTCTGTTTCACTGACTCAATTTTGTTATGTTTATTATACAAACACTGTTGTACTTCAACATTAATGATGTTCCATTTTCCTATTTTTCCATTTTAGGCTTTGTTTCTCTGTATGTTTGATTGTTGAAATAAATACATGGATATAGAAACTAAAACATAAGCAAATGAAACTCCAGATAATTAATCCATGCTCATATTATATAAATGCTCTGCTTTGAAATACTTCTGCAACATAGCTGTGGTAGACGGTTGGCCTTACATTTTACTTGGCTGAGCTGAATTTGGAGACTAAATTCTATTACTTGTCTATTTCACAAGTGGTAATTGCTAGGAAAGTACCTAAAAAAACCCTTTCTTTGGACTACATCTACTTTGATAGATGAAAACATCTGCTGCAACTTAGGATTTATGCCCTTTTGGGACAAACAGTTCATTGAGGACAAGATCCTCTGACCTCACTGTAATTTTGCACTAAGGCTTGGTGCAAAGCTTTCACAAGATGTTTCAGTTTGGACTAGGCTGCTTATAGCCTTCCTGGCAAAAAGTAGAGAAAAACACCCCAGACTGGAAGTATAAAACTCGCTATGTAAACCCCAGCCTGCTGCTATGCAAACCAGCTTTCATCCAAATATAAGCTGTACATGCAACACAGTCATTAACATGGTGGTAGTCAGGTGTAGTACTCAGGTAGTAATGAATTCTGTGTGCTTGCCAGGGTGCAGCAATAGGTTGGTACAGCCAGTGTGTGTTTAAGGTGCATGCTGCCAAGCCTACCTGGTGTACCACTGAGCCTAAGAACTTCAGTCAGGTCTGTGTTAGCTCAGCTGCTGCTGTACTGCACTCTGTTAGGCAGCATAAGCATGGCTGATGTTTCTTCCCAACAAACAAGAATTACTTGGTTTTAAAATCAAAGGTAATGTACTTTCACATCCTTGTTTTTTTGCACCATCTTGCATTTATGTTTATGTTCCCAGTTTATGTACTACCATAAACCTGGTTCATGTTATGAACCATTTTTATGCACCGAATGCCTTGTTTATACATCATTGATGATGCTCATGCAATAGCAAGAGGTTTTACTTTTATTTTTAGTTTTTAAATGTTACAATATAAACTGAGTCAGATATTCTATACTTAATATGCTCTTAGTTCAGCTATGCATGCAATATTTTTGTAACTGAATGTACTGTATTGATATGGCAGTAGCAAACCACAAACATTATATAGAGTATAGCACAAGAATAGTGTCAAACAAATGATGCAGAGAAATGTTCATATCATATCACAGAAAAAAAAAGGGGGGCTAATTACTTAAATATTAAGGAAATCAATATAGCTTCAACACTAAAAGCCAATTATTAGAAGAAAGCAATACTTCATGTAGTTAATCTTTTATCCCTGTTCTTCTATAATGTTACAACTGTTTCAGCAGTATTACAGATTCATGACAAAAAATTAAGCCCCGGGAGGTGTATACACTCTTATCCTTTATACCTCATATTTCACAAGTACTTTAATTCTGAGAGTTGGTACACCTAAAGGTAGGATGAGGAACATGATCACATGCAACCCTTCTTCTAGTGATAACAATACTACGTCCAAACATCAAGAGGCTGATATTTGTCATCTCCTTAATGATCCAGATTCCATAATCATGACAATCTCAGATTTCATTAAAATAAATCCCTAACTTTCAGGTGGGACAACATCTCTAACATCAGAAGGATTCTTTAATGAGGGTTGTTTCCATTCTCAAGGCTTGTGGGAACCTAATCCATGATTACTGTATGCTGTCAGGTTAACATTTCCTGTATGTTCCTATTGTTCTCTATTTAGCTTTTTAGTTTGTCATTAGTCATTAGAAACTGAAGCTACTGCTGTGTTTTCATTTGAATACAATCCCCTGTGCTGATACAGTCTTTGGAAGCCAACTTTTGTCTCAAGAGAAAGTTTACATCTGAGTTGCTTGCAAAGCTCTCAAATAAAATTTCTAGATTAAATAGAATAGTACATTCATAACAAAACTTACAATAACTGAAAAAGAAAAGAACAATCTTGTGGAAAACTCCTAGTCAATAAAATACTTTTGTTCCCACAATATGATAGATATTCCAGTGGTTCTTGAAGCTCCTGAATATCAGATAATTACTAATTCAAACCTAGCAAGAAAAAGGGTAGGACATTCCTCACGTAAAAAAAGAAAAAAAAGCTTGGACATTCTCTGTCAAAAAGGCACTAAAATTCAGACAATGAACTTGCTGCTGTTTTAACATGACTTTGAATCAAATACGGAGTAGATGACATATATCTATGACTTGTGAAATTCTATAGCAAAGCTTTTTGAAACATTTGAAAACAAAAGTTATCTGGTCTTCCCAGAATACTGTTATCTGGAAAGTAGAATTTTTGGAAAATAGTGCATCAAAAGTACAGCAGATTTTTTGAGCAAGTTGTAAATGTATACCGTTGTTCCTTCTTTAAACATCTGACAGCATGCAGTGGTGCACTATACTAGATCAATAAAAGCAGGTGGAGTGTGAATAAACATACCAATAAACTTTGTGTCTATTCCTTTCTCAAAGAAGACTGTACCTCCTTTTAAAGAGCAACTAGTGAATTCCACATACTAGTCTTTTGTAGTATTTTTCAGCTATTTACAGTGAACATTAATTTACTGAGAAACAGGATGGTGCCTTTCTCTGTGACTGTCTTACTCTAGCTTGCTTATCAGAGTTTTATGGAGAATAGCCCTGGAGGTTAACTTCATGTAATGTTTCTGATAAGCCCTGAAAAGAAAGAATTTTGGCTGTTCTTTCAACCAAGAATTAAGTAAAGTGGCATTAGAAAACAGGATTTAAACAGAGCTATGCCCAAGTCTGACTCATCGTCGACCTTACCCATATATGAGCAGCAGAGGGTGAGTAAACATGATTATATCCTCCCACTCTGTTTGGTTGTGCAGCAGATATTTCAAATGGCAGTGTCTTAGTGCAATATATTATTGCTTGTTTGCAGAAAAAAAAAAAAAAAGATTCTATAAAAGGAGGGAAAGGGAAAGGAAAATTGGCTCATGATGCAGTATTTTTCCTCAGTCCACAGGAGAGTCACAAAAGAGTGTCGGGCTTCTCTGCAGGATGAATTCTCCTTCCCAGTGCTTAAGGCATTCCAGCAGAGAGTGTGGCACACAGACCAGGAAGAACTTGCTCTTGTAAACTGTATTCCCTCAATCACAGTGAGATGCCTGACTGTTTTATGTCTGTTAAGCTGCGACACATTCTCCTTCCTTTATTTCTCAATGTGATAAAAGGTTTTCATAATGCACCACATAGTGTTAGTGCAGTCTCTGCCACTGTGTTCTCTATTTTGCATCCCAGAATGGACTCTGGCAAGTGTAAACAAAGCAAACAAGCAAACAAACTCTCCTTTTATCCTCTGGCCTTTTTCTTTCAATAGAACATAAATGCCACCTTTTATTAAAGCAAAACTGAAAACAACAGTGTCGTTGAAAGATGTTGTCTGTTGTAAAGCTCATGGTGTTTTGAGCTAAGCGAAAAGACAATTAGAACCAATAAAGCAGTAAAGAAAACCATGGGGAAATGTAACATGAAAGTAAAAAGCAATGCAGAATCCTACATATCAAATTTGTAATGGAGTTTGCTTTCTCTTCAGGGGAACAAAGTTAGCTGTACAAAACATTTACACGATGTGCTGAAGTTCCTCTCTGTAAGGATACGTGCATTGCAAGAGTCATTCAGTATAGAAATAGCTGAGGCTATCAGAAGTCTCTAAAAACATGCTTAGGTTTGGCAGCATAATAATGTCAGAGTTCTCGTCTTTTAACAGATACAAAAATAGTCAGTAAAAATTTATAATCGATTCCATGTTCAGTGTGGTCTCCTCTAGCACAAATACATAACTCCAGCAAAGGTGGTCCTTCTTTGAAATGCCTACAGACAAAAATGAATTGGTTTTCAGGACTGCAGGATATTGCACTTACAGAGAATAAAATTGCAACATGCAGTACTCTTGTTGAAATAACCTGTGGACATGAATAGAAGGATACAAGTGAGGTGAAGTTTGTAAGGAAGAGTAATAGGAAACTAATGATTTAGTTAGATGCAGAAAAACATGTAAACTTGCAAGACCTGGTTCAGGTAGAGATTACTTAGTGGCAGATTACAGAGCAGAGCTCCAAGTTCATTGTGATAAATGAGCAAAAGGAGGTGCTGTACCAACATGAAGATACTACAGGCTCAGTTGCATTGCCTAACCAAGGATGCCTAGTGCTGTTTTGGCTACCCTGGGCTATCCTCTGCGACCCTGGGCTGCAACTCCAGAAGGACACAAGCCTCCTATATCATACCTGCCAGCCCCTTCTGGGGTCTTGGATGCCTGAAGGAATGTCCAATAGCACCAGATTCCTGTGTGTCAACTGTGTCAACTGTGTTGACACCTTCATTGTTCAGTGTACATTTTAATACATGCAGTTTAAGTTTGTATTTCTTCATGCCATAGTTTAAGTTTGTCTTTCATCATACCACAGAAAATTTGAATTTACTCTTCCTGGACTAGCTTTAATTCTCCCCACCCTTGACCCCCATGCTGTTACTACATTAATAATTAAATAATCAAGGAACAGAAGCTTGAAAATAGAACAAATCACTCCACAAACAACATAAGTGAAGTAGGTCAGACCAAAGTTCATGCAGCATGGGACCTTTCGTCTAATAAATGGCTTGTAGATGATGTTTAGTGAAAAGTATGGAAAGTGTGATACTTTTCAGGCTATTTTCCGGGCTTTAAACAATCTACAGTTCAGGGACTTCCTCAGGCATAAGTGATATCATTGTGTTAATAGATTTTTCTTCCACAACTATCAGAGGTTAGCCAATCATTTATTCCAAGTGAGTGACTTGATGGTTTGCAAGGATTTTATTGACAAGAAAGTAAATGTTGCTATTATGAGCAGTACGTGTGATCTAATCAGTTTCTGAATAGTTCCTTTGGAGAAAAAATCCCCCAAACATTTCTGAATATAATGGACTTACACAATGTGACTTGGAAAGTATAATTTCAAATGTCAGGATGAAAACATGCTTTATGTTGGTTTCACTGTCCAAAGTAGGGTGTATTGCATTTTATCAAAAAGGACACTAACGTCAGCAAGATGAATGACAATATCTGTTCAAGTATGGCCCAGCAGAGAAAAAACTTAAAAAAAAAATTTGAAGGTGTTATACAATTTAGTTGAAAGATAAATTGGTAGTGACAGTCAGCTGCTTTTTATGTCTTGTCAGAATAAAGTTACCTGACTATTAAGAAAAGTCACACCAAAAGGGGATCTAAATCCAGGATCAGTTCTGTCCCACAGATTACATCCATAACTTTAAACTCATAAGGAAATAATGTTGCTCTTTGTTTTCATATAGTTTACAGAATCATCTAACAAAATCATACCATAATCCTTTCTTCTTTTGCTTTTCATATACTGTGGTGTTTGATAATAACTACACACATTTTTTACATCAATAATCTTAAATCTTTAAGATCACATGCTATAAAAACATTGAGATATCAACATTAAACATTAATATTTGACTACCACGTAAGACAGGGAAAAACTTTGGTTAGTTGAGTTTAGATGAATCACTTTGTTCATGCATAAAATCTCACTTTTCCACTTCTTTCCCCAAGGAGAAGACTTAAATGTAACTTTTCTCAATCTAGCTCACTCACCCTCATTAAAGCTGAAAGAAAGAATAAGAGGAAGAAAGTATACTGTGCTTTTCCATAAACATGAACTAGCATGTTGTTTCATCCATGTGGCAAATAGCCCTATCTCGGGAACATATACATTTGTTGGACCTCTGGATGACCTAAGATTAAACTGTTATAAGAAAAGATAGGTAACAAGGGGTGGCTTAAAACTAACCATACTCCAGGCAGGAGATAGAAAGCCTGGTAACACATGCAGTGGAAATAAGCTGGCTGAATAAACCTCTCATGGAGCAAACTGGCACATTTCCTTCCCCTTACAACAAACCGCACACATAAACTCTCAACATTCCTACAGACGTGCTAGTATGTAAATGAGGTTTTTAAATGTTTCAGTGTTTTTACTCATAGAAACTTCATAGGATATTTACCCAGAATATATACACTCTCTTTAAACATGATGCGACTGCTCCCCTGGAAAACAGCCCGGTGCCAACATGGGATTTCCTACCAGACTTCGCTTCCAATGACAAGTGAGTAAGAAGACATGACAACTCCTTGAAGGTCTCATTGAAGAACCGTGACTACATTTCTATGATCTCTATGCTTGAAATATATGTCATGAAAAGGACACTATGACGAGAATATTTTTACTGTTGGATTTTAATGTATAACAGACCTTGTACTAACACATTTTGATGGACAATGGTGTGGTGTCTGAGTGTCTAGATGTACATCAGAGTTATAGATTAAGATGAGAGTTTGTTTGTGGTTTGGGTTGTTCTTTTTCTTTTTTTAACACTTAATTCCTTCAAAGTTTGAAGTGTTTCTTTATTTATCTATTTATTTTGAATATTTCACCTCTTATTTTTCTTTTTATCTTTTTTCTTCCTAGAACCCTACTCTCCTTTTCTCTGTTTCTTCTTATTCTTTCCCTTTTGTTGCTGAAAAAGGGTGATGTTGGTGAATAAAAACAGAAAAGTATTCTCTAGTTTAAAAAAATAATTAATTTAATGTTTTATTTTTGGTAATTTTTGTTCCTGGTCTATTCTGTATCTTATTTTTGTAGCAAGCTATACGATCCCTCCCATATTTTCCATTCTATATGGTGTAGAACTTGTACTGTGCCAGAATGTCTTTAGAAATAGACAAAGTTCTTAAGCCCGTATCTTTCAAAAACATGAATGCATACAAAGCTAATCGGAATTTATGGCCAATGTATGTTATACATTAGACTGGAAACTTTAGCAGTTCAGGTTCAGTTTCACCTCCTGTTAAGACAGCAATCTCTAGGAGGCAGGATAGACAGTAAAGGGAAAAGATGAGCCAACACACCCTGCCTGAAATACAGCAGGTGTTGAATCCGTAAGTGAAATCCTGGCATCACAGAAAAGAATGACAAAGCTTTGTCTGATTTCAGCAGAATGTGAATTTCATCACTTTTAATGAGACAACTAAAGAGCATTACATTAAACACAACTTTTGCTCTTCGCAGATGTAGGTTTCAGACTCACTTTTACTTAATAATATTTAACCTATCCTTGTTTTGTCATGTCAGAATATGTTTCACTGAATGTAACACTAAAACGGAGTCTAAAGTATTTGGTGGATCATAAAAGGAAATGCCAGAGAGAAAAGTAATATTTAAATTAAAAAAACTGTATCTTTTTCTAACCAAGTGTAATTCACACCTCTTTTTCTTACATCTCTGGTTGTGGTAGCATACATTGTTCTACCACAATAGCTTCCTAAGTGGTAGTAAATAAGCGTGAGTGACTGTAAGTTTAAAGAACACTATTCTACTCCACTTGATTTTCATATTACAGAGCAAAGGGACCCTAGCAACTTATATAATTTTCCTTTTGTTCATTGTTTTTAACAAGCTTGCATAGACCACATTGTCAACTCTCATGCTGTTGTCATTAACCACTTAATAGCTAATGTTTTACTTAAATATCTAGCTCTTGAAAAAGATGATTATATAAATATTTCAGATTTCATTAAAAAGAAGAAGCATGTCTTGTGTCTAATCTTTACATCTCTGAAGACCTAAGTAGGCCCCACCTCACAAGGAAGAATTAGAGCCTTTTGCTATCTCTCAAATCTCATAATTTTTAGACATTTGGGATTAAGAATGCTGTATGTTTGGGTAGTCTTCCCCTATATCATAAGATCTATTTCAGTAGGACTCTGACTTAATTCTTCTTTCCTCGATGCCTGCTTTCTCTGCCAATAGTTCCTTTTTTTCTGCGTATAGAATTTTCCTTCAGCAACACTTCAAAACCTTGACTGGGTGCCAGTATGCACTTCCACAGAATTATTCATCTTATATTCACACTGGTCTTACTAAGATATGGATCATTTCAAGCATTGGAACAGGTAGCCTGGGGAAGTGGTTGAGTCACCATCCCTGGAGGTATGAGAGGTTGAGAGGTTAAAAGGTATGAGAGGTTAAAAGACATTGCTTAGTGACACTGTTCAGTGGTGGACTTGGCAGTGTTATGTTAATGGTTGGACTTGATGATCTCAAAGGTCTTTTCCAAACTAAATGATTCTATGATTCTATGATTCTATGTCATGTGAGATGACAGAGAGAATGGGAACACCCAAAAAATTTCTTGTCCCTCTCTTTTTTTTTATCAGTTTATTGGTACTCCAACTCCATTGGTCCAAGCAGATATTTTTCTAATTCACAGGATGTCTTGTACTTCAAAAGTGGTTAAAGCTTCTGTAATCAGTGAGCTAATAAGCTGTCTTCTGGTCTTTTAAATACACGGTAGTAGACTTTATTCCCTATAGAAACTTGTTTGATACTTGTTACATGGCAAATTTTAAAGATGAACAGGCAATTTTTAGAACTTAGGTCTTGAATATATTAATATTAATATTTATATATTAAAATTGTATTAAATATGTATTAAATACATTAAATGTGTTAAAATACATATTAATATTAATACAGAAAAATATCTGTTGTAGTCTATTCTCAGATGTGACTCTGTATAAATCAACAGAAAGAAAAAAACCAATTCAATAGCAGGGAATTTACAATACACAGTATTACACCAGAATCATCTTACTATAGATTGTTATTGGCAATAAAAAGGGAATAAAACTCAATAAAATGGAAGATGTGATAAAAAAATACAATCTTACGACTTGTAGTTTTTTGTGCTATCTTATCCAGTAGCATTAGAATTTTTGTTTTTAGACAACTAGAATGACTAGGGAAAACTTCATTTTCTTATGGGTCAACATGTTTTTGTCATTAGGTTTTTCTGCAAGACATTTGATTAGATACAATATCTAGACTATTATGGAGAAAGGGCTTGTGCTTTCTCAAGTAATATATATATGCAAACAAAGGAGCAATGTCTCATTTTCGTATTCCTATTGCTATAAATGCATACCTATGTATATACACGTATGTGTACAAACACAGATGATCTTCTTTCAATCGCATTTCAAGGCATTGTTCTGGGAAGATTGTTTTCTTTACCCTTGACTTATGTTAAGCATTCCACTCAGGTTAGGGAAGATGGTTGTCTGATTGCCTGCCCTATTTTTCTTTGCCAGAGCAGATAGAGAATGCTTATCTATTTAAAGCACTCCAGAGCTACATTAAGCTTGGATACCTGTGGAGCTTGTCAGCACAGGTTCTCACACAGGTCACTGGTTGCTGGGGCAGCCTCAAGAACAGAATAACAAGCACTATTTGATATGGAAACGCATATCTCTGTGTTGTTTTCTTAACAGTATACATAAAAAATCCTTTGGGTAATGAAATAGGAAAGCTCTCTAGCCAAAAATCTATCACCTTTTTTCACTTTTCTAATTTTTGTTGGTTTTCCTACAACTATTTTTATTCTTGAATCACAGAAACATTTAAAACCTTTGTAGTGGTTGGGGTATTTATGTATCACCTCCAGTTTTTCTTGGAGAGATATTTCAGTTCAGAAAAGAAAGCTCATAGACACAGAAAAGTAATTGACCACCTGAAAAAAAGAGGGAGTGGAAATAAGAGCCATCAGAGATGATTTGGCATCAAATCATACTATGACTACAGGATTTTAGGGGTTGTGTTCAGTTGTGCGAGCATAGGTGCCTACTGGCTTAGGGCATCTGAGAAGGCTATAGATATCTACTACAGAGGTGTGATGAGAATTATAGGAGAGCTATAGTTTTCTATACAGAGAAGCTAGGTGGAAGAACTCTCAATACCTAAAAATTTGTGAGGCACCTATATTCAGGAAACTAAGTTGCCCTCCGCTAAGTTTTGCTTTTCATTATTTTGCTGTTATTTAATGGTATAACCTTGGGCTCAATTCAGGTGCCCACATGAATTACCATCAATTTCAGGTGAGGGTAAAAGTTGATATTCCCAGTGATAGCCTGCCTGGCTCTAGATGGTCCTCTGGTGGTGGTAGGTTCTCCTACAGATCCTGTGTCACAGATGATAAACATACGTAGCTGTCTTACCTTCTCTAGTCTATCTCAGATGATACTGGATGCTTATGTATGGACAGCTACATCAAATTTCTGTGTACACCTATCAATAAACTCTCCTCCATAAAGAAAGTAAACATTGTGAAGATACAGGTAATTTTCATCAACATTGTATAAGAAGATAATCTCTACCATTCTGAACCAATCTTACATGATAGTAGGTGCAGGATACTGCACTCATTTCCCACGATTCTGGAACTTCCAGATTCTTTATCAACTGAATTATTTTATTACCCTTTTGTACCGAAATTCTATCAGGACAACCAGAACTGTTGTATTATCATGTAAAGATCAGTGTATACATGTTTCTATTTTCAGGATATACTTGAAATACCATAATGCTTTTGTTTCATATATGCCTGCTTTTAAACCCTTAACATTTTAAAGCAAAAAATAACCATAAATTTGCTCATTAATGTATTTTCTGACACTTTCCTTTTAAGATAGTACTCTTACTTCCATGCTGTTTAAGTTTGAGAGTATACCAGAATGTGGCTGTAGATAAATATTTATCCATATAGCTATAAACCACAGTGGATGTGCTATTAGTCTATGTTACATAACCCTGATCTTAGACAATCACCTAAAACAGATTCAGTAACTTGCCAGTATACATCATGTAGTGCCTGGTTATTGTCTGAATGACAGTCCCTCATTTTATCTATCTGTTTCTTGATCCATTAAGATATTTTAGGAAGCTTTTCACAGATTCCATTAAGCAGACAATGGAAAAATTATGATAAAATAGAAGCAAGTGAATCTTTATTATCATAATTTTTAATTGATTTATTTTTCATTTATTTTTAAAAACTTGTTTATTTTGAAGAGCTAGCCAGTTTGAGTCCTTTCTACTCTCCTTTACAAACTAAGCTTCTATGAAATACTAGCACTGCTGCTAAATTTTGAGTATAAATGTCTAAATTGTATGACTGTCCCACCTCGTTTTAGGCACTAAATTTGTCCCATCTTGTTTTAGGTACTAAATTAGTGATAGATATCTTTTAAGCACAGATTTATCTTCAAGTAAGATTCCTCAGTAAATTAATATATTGCCTTCTGCAGGTGCTTGTAGGACAAGAAGAGGTGACTAAGATCATCTGGCCTTCAAACTGCTGGTTTCAAGTTGGTACTGCACTTAGAAATCTAGGTAGAGAAGGTGATTGTGTCTGGCCCACTAAATAAAAAAAGGGCCAGATATCAGTCCTGGGCTTGGAGTCAAATGCAACAGGCTTGACCCATCCATACTATTATCTTCTACCTACATTGCTTCGATTTGTTTTCTTCTATAACAAATTTTTCTTCCAAGAGTTAGGTCAGAGTGGCCCAAAATAAAGATAGAGGGGGAGCTAAATCTTAAGCAGCAATTACGATCAAGTATCCAGTGCTCAAGTTCACTCCCTGACTCTCTTTTACTTAGCAGTATAGGTGCGTGCATCCATATGATGAAGGATATGAATATGAAGGCACCACAGATTTGTGTCAATACTTTAAGTGAGAAAAAAAAAATAGAAAAAATATTTCTTTATATATACCTCCCTTATATCTCCAGATTTTTCTACCAGAAAATTAGATGTTTGGAATAACTGTTGATCATTTTGTGGAAAGCAATAGTTTAAGGGACCTCTTGTTTTCCTGCCTACTCTTAATTTTTGTGATGATGCTATTTGAAATTTAAGTTTCACAACAAAGTTCCATTCCTTAGTATTAAGCAGTGATCAGTGATGGACATGGTATCTGGAGGTGCAAAGGAAGAACTCTCTCACACTAATACTTGCGATCAAATTTGTAATAAACTAATAGAGAATTAAGAGAGAACTACTAACTAACTAGAAGGAAAAATGTTGAAAACTTCAGAACTTGGGTAACGCATAGTATGACACAGGAAAAACACAAATGTTAGGGGGACATTGTTGCTTTCTTCTTGACTAAAGATTCTTGCCGTACTTCATATGTTGTTGTTGTATCCTTCCATTTCTCTAGAGTTTTTCCTCCCAGCTCGCAGACTCAAAGGTCGGTTGGAAGCTAAACAGTGCGTAAAGCAGCTTCTGTGGAACTGTATTTACTATGGTGAATTAAGGACATCTAATGTTTTTCCTATACAATAAGAGTATACATTAATTTGCTAAGCATAAATTAATATTAATTTCAAATATAAGCTAAAATAAAGATAAACTAAACATATTAAAATATGTTTAAGAAAGCAAGTTGCATAACCTTAGTTTGGATAGGAAATTTCAAGCCTTCAGGTTATCAGGTCACTACAGGATTTTTAAATTCCATTTCTCAGTTAATAATAGGGTTTTGACAACAGTGACTTACTTTCTCTCTTTTGTAGAGTTGTGTTTTTTTTCACTTTTCCTTCCATGCGAACACTTACTATTACATTATCAGTCTGGAAAGTAAGATCTGTGAGACATGAATCTATTTGAATCAGCAAAGGAGCTTGCGAAGTGTGCAGTATGAAATGTGCAAATTTATAGAGTAGTCATGTGACAATAATGTTTTATCCAATTAGCACCTTTATTAAGTGACATTAAACATTTATCTTTGGGAAATGTAGCTACTGTAATACTGCACAAATGTGAAGAGCAACAGCGCACTTCACCATTTTTCTCCCCCAGCATATGCATCCTCAGGAAAGTACAGGCAAAACGCTACCAACAGAGCAGTAGCAGCAAATGGTCTAGGAATATTCACAGAAGAGACTAGTCTTCTAAATGGCACACGCAAAACAGGCTATGCACATTAACTCTGAAGACACAATTGAACAAATTGTTGGAAGAGTGGAGAGACATTATGTATTAAGAAATTTCTAACAGTATCTTTGAGAGTCTTAATCCCTTATGAATGGATTTTATCTGAAATATGTTATGCAAATATTTATATAGCCCTATCAACAAAGTCTATCTTTAGTTGTATGTGTCTTCTCTTGAAGTATATCTTCTTCATTCTTTGGGACCTGTATTTTATAAATATCAGGTCATAGTTTCCATATTGTCAGAAAAGTGTACACCTTCTATGATACTATTCAAAAGTGTTTCACACTCAATTAGAACGATGTTCATATTGAATTGGAGATGATGAATAATTCATACAGTCCAATTTAAGATTTTTTTCTTGGCATTAGATGATAATTTAGTATAAGGCATAATTAATGATTTCTAAAATACTGACATTCAAGGTTGTAGTTGGTAACATCTAGAAAATGTATAAAAACATGCTTTCACAGTTAATTTAAAGCAGTAGATACTCTTCGTCACTCTTATGGTATATGAAATTGTACTGCATGTGTTTATGGTTTCCCTAGATACTTACAAGACACTCAGTAATGCTAACATGAAAATACAAGGTGAAAGATTTCTTAATATTCCATCAGCACATTTTGACAACTTGGCATTTCCACATTGGCTTTGGGAGGACTTCCAGACTGGTAATTTCATTTTATGTCTGGGCCTTTTCCTTTTTGCATAATGATTTTCTACATTATGTCATATACAGACTAAAACCAAGGCCCAGGACTGAACTGAAGGAGACCTATTATGGAATGCTAATAACAATCCTATTAAAGACGAATGATCTTTGCCACTGTTTTAAAATGAGTCAGGGTTTCAATCCTTTGTTCTGTCCCAGATTCTGCCATAGATTTTGTACATAACCTTGGGAAAGCAACCTGAGGTCAATCTTTCTTTATTGGATATGTAGGTATGTGCCTATTGTGCCTGTTTCTCTTGAGTAAAATATTTGTAAATCCTTGTAGCCCAGAAGGTGTGAGATTTGGGCATTTAACATTCATTGACATCAGACTGAACTGGGGCATCAGAAGTGGTCGTTCCAAGGTAATGGTTGCTCTTCCCTCCGGGAAGTAGCAAATACTGTAGCAAGGACAAAACCTGATGCAAGTGTATGTAGGTAGGTTGCTGTGAGATTGCATTTTAATCTGCAGTTTGGTTGTCCCTGGCACAAGGGCAACAGTCACTTAGTGTGTGTGTGTCTGGGGAAGCAGCTTGGGTGGTTACTGCTTCAGATGGCCTAACATTTTTATGATGCTAAATCTATGTTAACTAGACTGTGTTGCCACTTTTACTGAATACAACATTGTACTCTGTTTCTTTCCTCCCCACCCCTCCAGGGCCCTTAGAACAGGTTTAGCAGTAGACACTTGGAAACATCAGATTAAAGTTCTTGTAGAACACCTATAGTCAGCAAGTTCAGGCAACCTTGAGGTTCAATAACAGCTTTACTCTACTTCCACAGTTTTAAACCCATTTCACTTATCTGATTTTCATGTAGCTGCTAATGAATCCCACTGGCAGAGTTAAGAATTGTGTCCTAAAATACACTTCATTATTATTCTCTAAAGCTTTCTACTCTGAGAGGTGGCAGTGGACAGCAAATTTTCTTGAAGAACAATGCCTGTTGTGTTGCATAGGTCAGACAATCGTATTGGTTTAGAGAGTGTCACTGATGCTCATTTTTTCTTTCTGGAGACCCATTTATCTTCTAGGAGTCAACCCCTTTCTGAGCTAGAGTCAGCCCATTAGTGATTGCCATCAGAATGCTGCTGAGCTAGCTCAGGTCTGCTATCTTCTTGTTTTACGAACTATGATGAATGAAATGTGCTTCATGACAGTAAGTGTAATGATTTAGGGCTGGAACTGCTTTGGAGGTTTCCAAATTAATTTATTTGTAAATTGACTTACACTATTATAAATTATAAAATCTCAGAATTTATTTGGTGACAAATCCTGCAGTCTTTATCTTACTCTCAAGCAAAATACTGAAATACCACACTTCTTCTTACTTCTCACATGGAAAATACACTTAATTAGAATATAATAATTTGTATTAGAAAGGAGTCTAAGAAGAGAACAGCCTAGAAACCTTGGTGTAGTTTAGACAATAAATGAAAAGCAACAGTGTTATCCTGGGAAGCATAACTTCTAGCACTGTACTTGATATAGCAACACTTTCTTTCAAAGGAAAGTTGAAACCCTGAAGAGAAAACAAACATACTACTCCAGCATAGAAATAAGTTTGGTTAGATTTTGCATTATTAATTAAAGAAGCTTTTTCCTCCATTTTCAGTAATTTCTTATCCTGCCTTACTGTTCAGAATAACTGCAAATTTAAAATGTCACATGTAGCAATATCTTCTTTTAATCAAACATAGGGCTAGGTGGGAAACAGCAAAATTAACCTTAAGAATGTATGGTGCATTTTCTGGCTTTTTTTTTTTTTTATCTAAGATGCAATTTGCAGCCTGACATAGGAGCAAGATGGTCTTTGTCCAGCTTGCCTGGTTAGGCCTGTGAAAGTCAGTTTTCAATAACCAAAGTGTAAGTACTCATCTCCTGAATTTCCTAACTTCATAAATCTAATGAATGTGCCTAATTTAGCAGTGTATTTGCTCTAAGATCCCTTTATTGTCACAGTAGAGGGACAGGCAGCTCTGAGTCATTTAGAACTTATTTGGATTCTTTCTCTCCATTGGCTGCAGAAGGATGTGCTATTACTTCAAGTGAAAATCATACTGTTGTACGTAGCGTTTATATGCACTTGGCAGCTATGCTGATACACTGATAGCTACTTATGCTATAGACAAATACCTTTAGATTAGTACAGATACAGAGAAAGACAAATTGGATGAATCAGAAGACTGGATGTCTCAATGAGGAGTATCTTTAAATGGATGAAAATAATTTATGTAGACTAACAAAAAAAGATGAGGTATATTTGCTGTATATAGGTGTTTTGGAATGCAAAAGAGGTAAACACTTCAGACAGATAGGATTTACTTTGGTTGAAGAACATAAGGAAAACTGGACTATGCACAAGATATATTTAAACAGGAAATTAGAAAAAGGTTTTTAACCACTAGAGTACTGTGACTGTATTACAAATTTCCAGTAAACCTTCTACTGTCTTTCAGAGGATAAATACAGGCAGATATTCGTGTAACTGTACATGAAGCCCATATGTATTACTGTGACACCATTTCAGTACTATCTGCCCTATAATCTAAAAAACTGTAACTTTGTGTTATGCTGGATATTTAACAAAACAAATAATTTTTTTTCCAATGGCAAATTGATTTGTGATTTAAAATGTAGTCATTAGTTTATATATGTGTATCTTTTATTAATTGCATTTTATAAATTATGTATTATATATTAATCATTAAAATTTTATCATATAAAATAAAAAACATATGGGTTTCGTATAATACATATACATTTTTTCAGAAATGTTAGAAAACATACTCTAGATAATTTTGAGAGGATCATGTGTACACATATGGATGTATACACACACAGATATGTAGACTTGTTTTATACATAACCCCTCAACTTTCCTGATTTTAGTTTCCATAATTTTAGACCATGACACCAACACAGCAAAAGTCATCATTGTCCCATTTGTTCCACCTCTTATGTTGCCTACCAAACTATACCAGAACAGACAGGAAAACAGGAGAGGAAAACTGATTATTTGAGAGCAGAAGATAGCTAAGAGGGAAGAACCACTTTAACTTTAAAGCAATTCTGAAGGAATTTTTTTGTGAATCAGCATGAATTTGTAATCTTCTCTGAGGGACCAAAGGCAGGTGGAAGTTTATTATATAGATAACCAATGTCACAGTTAAAATGAAGGGACAGAATGAATTTTGTCAAAAACAATCAAAAATTAATTAAAAAGATAAATCAGCCAAATCAGTTAATAGTTGAAGTTTTTGAAGCATCTGTTGATATTATGTGTCTCCCATGACTTGCTAGATCTTCAGAGAGATTTATAAGCTTCTGTTTTGGCCCAACACAACTTCGTTCCCATTTAACTGTAAAGGAGTTACAGTGTCAAAGTCTTTTAAGTGCATAGAGGACATGACTCGGGTGGAATTAATATTAATAAATTTGACCTTCTTTAGTAATAAAAATCAGAGCTCATGTAGGGATTCATTATGTTAAATAACACCAAATGGAACTAAGTTGACTTATACAAGTGGACAGAGAAGATAATTGCTGTTTGCTTTAATGACTTACTCATAAAGCACATAGCCCTAAACTGCAGGTCCGAAATACAGTCGGGGTAAACTTTTAAATCTGTGAGGTTTTGATCACATCTTCCTCATTTACTTTAATGGGATTTGGGCAGTAACAACCCAACAGACATCCTGCAGACAGTGGGAAGAGGTGGATTACATAGACAATTTCCAAAATCCTTCGTAACATGTCTGCTTCTTGTATTTTAGCTGAAAGTCGAAGAGTGTAACAAAATAGCTCAGTGGGTATCATGAAGAACATTTCACACACTGGTGAGCTTCAAATATTCCAAAGTCTAATGGAAGGTACAAGAGAGCATAAAATGTATTATAGATGAGGAAGTCTGATCAAAATAGAAGTGATGGGTTCATTTTTGTGAGGCATACTCTGTGCCTACTGCAGACAATATGTTGAGCTATTCTATACATTTAAAATAATAAAATACTTTTTACTACTGTTTTTCATTCAGCAAAGATCTCAAAAAAAAATGCTCTGTATACCCACCCACGAGGCCATTCTTGCTGTCCTGGCAAGTTCCCAGTATAGCTCTTTTTTTCCCAGTGGAGTGGAATGAAAAGCATAGGCACAAATACAGCAACACTTCTTGAAAACATGTCTCATAATAGTACAGATTGACAGTGAGAAAGGAAAATGAAGCAAAAGAATTCCCCAGTCACTTAGAAATCTTCCTAAACAACCTGCTCCATTTGAACACAGCTAGTGAATGAAGTCTGCCTAAAATTAACTCTAATATAACAACAGGAGAAGTGAATTCTAGAAATCTATCGCTTTGCTCTAAGGAGAATGTGTCACCAGCCCCATGACATTTAAATTATATATAGAGGCTGTCAGTTTAAATGTCCCAGCTGATCCCGATATGAATACAGGCTGGGGGATGAAGGGATGGAGAGCAGCCCTGCTGAGAAGGCCTTGGGGGTACTGATGGATGAAAAGCTGGACACAAGACAGCAATGTGCACTCGCAGCCCAGAAAGCCAACTGTATCCTGGGCTGTATCAAAAGCAGCGTGGCCAGCAGGTTGACAGAGATGATTCTGCCCCTTTACTCTGCTGTGCTGAGACCCTACCTGGAGTCCTGTGTCCAGCTCTGGAGCCCTCAGCACAGGAAAGACATGGACCTGCTGGAGTGGGTCCAGAGGAGGGCCACAAAAATGATCAGAAGGATGGAACACCTCTGCTATGAAGAAAAGCTGAGAGAGTTGGGATTGTTCAGCCTGCAGAATTGAAGGTTCTGGGGAGATCTTCTTGCAGGCTTTCAGTACTTGAAGGGGCTTATAGGAAAGATGGGGAACAGAATTTTAATAGGGCCTGTTGCAATAGGACAAGGGGTAATGGTTTTAAACTACAAGAGGGCAGATTTAGACTAGACATATGGAAGAAATGTTTCACAATGAGGGTGGTGAACCACTGGCACATGTTGCCCAGAGAGGTGGTAGATGCCCCATCCCTGTAAACATTCCATGTCAGGTTGGACGGGGCTCTGAGCAACCTGGTCTAGTTGAAGATGTCCCTGCACACTGCAGGACTAGATGACCTTTGAAGATCCCTTCCAACTCAAGCTATTCTATGATTCTATGATTCTATAATCAACTACTGATATGAAGCAAAGAGACAGAACAGGTCTCTAAGATACCTAGGGGTCAAACGCTGGAAGGTTTTGTGGGCAAAATACTGTACCTTGAACTGTACTTGGAAAAAAATGGGAAGACACAGTAAATGTCTCAGGACTGGTGCAACAGTTCTTTGCATGTAAAACACTGGTAGTAGTAAAGCAAGTGTATTTTTTTGTAAATATACTTTCTGCATGGTTTTCAGATGCAAATTTAACTTCAGTTGTATACATCTGTAAGTGTTCCACAAGTGACTCGGGTAGCGTTTTGTAAAAAAAAAAACCCCAACACATGCTTGCATCTCAAGACCACATGCATTTTGTGAAAAGCTGATTCAAACATTGTAGGTACTTCAAGTAATCAGACAAATTGGGAAGAAATACTTTAACACACTTCTGAAAAGATGATGTCCTACTGTTGTGTTACATGACTGCTGTTTGCCTCTGAGGCAAGACCCAGGTATATTTATTGTATCCATATAAATCTCATGTCTGTTGCATTTGTATTACTTCAGATGTATTCTCATATTGTAACGGGTGACCAGATGCACAAAAACCTCTGATGTGCAAATGTTTAGATAACGGTGTATCCATTCACCTCTCTCAAAATCCATGACAAATGTCACACACATACAACAAAACAGTTTAAATCCCATAAAACTATTTATTTAAAAATCCAACAAAGGGAAGACAAATATATAACTCATGTTTCACAATTTTATACATACTAAAGGTTATTATATCTTACTGATGATTAGTTGTAAAAATTTCTTATTTTTAAATACATATTTTTTAATCCACTTTATTGCTTAGTGTATATTCACCTGTTACAAAAATTGTGTGTTTTTCTGCAGCCACATTTTTACATAACATTTAAATTTTAGAAAAATATAAATAAAACTATCTGCTCTTTATGTGGGCAAATACTGGTATCAACTAGTGCACTAGGAAGAGGTGTCTCAGAATTTCTGAAAATCCTTTGAGTACTTTCTTTAAGAATTGTAACTTTTTGCTCTAGTCCTTGTTTATATGCTAAAGAGTGCTCATTTTTTCCATATCTATAGCATTCTTCATTAGTATGTGCTTAATAAACCTGCATATGAATGAACATCTTTTTTCAGATGAGAAACCTAAAGCATAGAATAATCTCTCATCAAGTCTCACATCTTATTAACAGGAAAAGTAAAACAGAAATTCCTACAGATATCTTGATTTCTGTTCTCCTAGCCCAACTAAAAAGCAGTCTGCCTTTCTCTTTTGTAAATAAATTGGTGAATAGAAAATTATAAGTGAAATGAAAGGATAAAGCTCTTCAAATCTCCATACCCTGAAGTATCTACTTTAGAAAAAATTCAGGATTAAGCATTGTTTTACGTGTATTTAAATTTCCCAGTCTGTTAGTGAGTCCTGGTTGTTGATTATCTCTGCTCATTTTACTTAGGTGGCTAGAGGTCATATAAATGTTTCTTTCCTCAAAAAAATAATGTTGTCTCCATAGAGTAATTTATGTTAATTCATGGTCATGTGGTCTTTCAATCCATTAATTAAATTAATGAGACTTCACTGCTTTCACCCATGCACCCTTAATTAAAAACTCTGAGAGGGAGACGGGCACAAAGAAATAGCATATGGCATTATCAGTGTTGTGCCCAAGAGAACAATTTAATAACAGCTCAAGCTAATTTATTGTTAATAAAACTCAGTCACTCTCTCAAAATGCATATAATAATGTGGACAATCTGTGAATATTCTAACATCTAAAATTTGTTCACTATTCTCTGCATCAGCCTTGACGACTAATGATTCATACCTCTCAGTAGCAGTAAGGTGGAATATTCAAAAGCCTCAGCTGTGAATCTGAATTTGATTGTATCAGAACACATTTTGATCAGAAGTCATGGTATCCAGCTGCTCTTCATTACTGCTGATGAGTTTTGGGTAACTAAAACTCTATGCAGAATGAGTTAAGCATGTATTCTTGACAGATCTTCCTGAAGTCTATTAAAGAAAATATTTACTCAACAATGGATATACTTCATTTCTTACGGGATCATTTTATGAGGCTGTTGATTGTGACTGTGTGCTTCCCTCCTTCCCCAACCTGACCTTTATTTCCCATAACCCTGCTCAAGTGATAACCACCAGTGGTGGCTGTAATGGATTCGTCTGGTTCTGATGCCTGCATCCAGCTTAAAGTGGATTTGGGAGACAGATAACAACACGGGCTAATCTGAGCAATGTGCCCACCAAACGACAGTGTTGGTCAATGAAACTAAAACCTGTGGTCGGTATGCAAATATGACTGAGTCAATCTTATCTCTATAAACAGTGAGCAGCCCAAGAGCCCTTTGAGCTCTCCTGCATGGCAGCAAGTTGCATGACAGGACCTCCCCTTGAGTAGGCACGCCTGTCAAGCTTGCATCTGCTGCAGAAATCCCTTACTCCTCAATACTGAGAAATTCCTTGCCACAACAGATCCTAAGTGATTGATAGCTTGCTAAACTTTGTAAACTTCGTTAAGATTATATCTTTAATTGATTGTGCACACACAATCATAAAATCATAGAATCTTTGGGTTGGAAGTGACCTTTAAAGGTCACCTAGTCCAACCTCCCTGCAGTGAGAAGGGACATCTTCAACTAGATCAGGTTGCTCAGAGCCCTGTCCAACCTGAATCCTTTAGACATAAACCATTGACCAAGTCTGGGACACGGATTGTATCCAGCCGCACCTAGACTCCTCTGAGTAAGAGTTTAGAAAGCAAGGGGGTCCTCTCTGAACCTCTTGACTCAACAGGAGGGTCTCCTTGATAGTTTTGTCTGAGTTACTGTTTTCTATACAGTAAATAATCAAATGTACCTTGCCATTGAATCTTGTTAAACCACTGTCGCATTTGCTATCAAACTTTGTAAAATTGTTGTTTTATATCAATAAACACATTTCTGCTTCTCCCTCACAAGCGAAGTGCATCACTGGTGTAGTGACATCTGTGACACTGGTGTAGCCTAATTAAAATACTAAATCCCAGAGACAAAATAAAAAAGCTAAAACTAAAAAATAAACACTCCCCTCTGTCATGCAAACAATAGGCAAGTGAAGGTATGTGAAATAAAACAAATGGTGCCTGGAGGTTCTAGGAAAGTGAAATAAATGACTTCTCTTAAATTAATGCCTTATTCCCTTCCAATTTCCTGAGTCTTAAGAAAGAGGGTTCTGCACAAGTGCTACACTAGTCTGTAATACACACACACCATCAGCCTGAATAACTCCTGCTGGGAATTTACCAGGAGACTGGTGAGAAGCCCTGCCTGAGGTACCCTTCAAGGTGCGTGGTGCACAGCAGCAGGGAGAAGTCACTAGTGGCACAGCCCTGACGGTACTTAGATAGCCAAAGGAATAGGGATAGAAAAAGAAGAGCTAGAAATGACAAGTCTTTTATTTACAAAAATCTGAATTATCTGAGCTTCTCAGTGGTTCCCTGCATGCAACTGCAGCTAAAGAAACATTCAAATTTCATTCACAAGAAAAACTCTTAATTCTTGCTTTCTTGAAGCTGTGTAATAGAGCTGTAGGTCCTTCCTTTCAAGGACAGCACAATCAATCATTTCTCAGTTGTACTCATTCACACCGAATCATCTGACTCCCTTTTGGTAGGATTTCCCAGGTTTCCCCTTTAGGAACTAAATTAATGCTCTGCAGATGGATTTTAGTGGCTGAATTCCAAGCTCTTTGTGTTCATTGGCAATCCATTATATCAGTATATATCCAGAATAACTTCATTCAACTCCATGAATAGTTTTCACTGAATGCTTTAAATACCCAGTGCTATATTACATTTCTAATATGAAAAAGGTGCAAGCTGTTCACACAAAATAAATATATTAATGCATGGAAATGGGGATACTTATTTTAATTAAATGGATCTCTATATGGAGACAAATAATAGTTACTATAATTAATAATCGATGCAACTGTCTCTGTTGTGAATATATTGCAAAGTGTTTTTAAAGGTTTTTTTCCCTCGGGCTTTTGTTTAAAAATGTTTCTTTATCACTAACAGAAAAGTTAAAGAACACGTTTTCCCACTTTCAGTTCCTCCAACAGTTTTCAAGTGGTGGGAAATATCTCAATCTTGCTTACAATTTTTCATTTTTTCAAATAATAAAAGTTAATAAAAATAGTGACAATACAAAGATTTTTTCACAACCAGTGTGGGATTTTTCTCCATATCATGTTTACTTTCTCTTGTTAAAGATGAACATATCCTGGATGAGGAGATTTACTGAAAATAATCTGTGTCATTAGTTAATCCTAGGTGTTTTAAAATTAAAACTAAACCAGGATTTATTTCATTAGATTATTCCAAGATGATCTTCCTCCTTCCCAACACTCTGTTTACTGGTTTGGCCTTTCAGAGTGTGTCCTTTTTCCACCCAGAAAGATTAGCTTTCTTCTGCTTTAGTTACCACAAGGACGGACAGAAGAGTGACAGCTGCTGCAAAGGAGAGTCAGAAATGCACAGACAAGTAGAGGAGAGAAGAAGCAATTGCAGCAGCACCACTTTAAATAATCTTAAACTCTTGTAGAACTGTACTTCCAGTTGTTTCAAATACACGTATTATGCATATTATATGTCCATTTTTAACTGGCAACTGGAGAAGCTAGACACTTTAATCCATTTTTTTTCTTTGTTCTACATTCATTTCTTTCGAACCCTTAACCAAGTAATGGTTCTTCTTGAAACTTCATTTTACTTCTTTTAAGCAATCATTGTTTTCATTTGAAACATTCACAACAACTAGGGGATTTCTCCTACAGAAACTTACTAATATGGATCCAACTCCTGCCTAATTTGCATGACATTCAAAACAGGCCACCTCATCACTTGTGGTTTTAGGATTAATTCTTTTAATTACATTAAGAAAGCAAAAGGGAGAATGACAACATTAACTAAAATCGCTCTCAATTGTTTTGGATCCAGGAAGAGGATCAAATTATGTCTACAATACTGCTCATTTTTTTTATCTGATCACTTTCCTGGCACAAAGAATTTCAGTTACACTGGCTTATAACATTTTGACGTGGATTTTTTAACGTCCTCTTTTCAAACACCTGTTTTGAAATAATATTTATTACCTAACACAAAACAAAATTAGTGAGAGTCCACAAACAAAACTTTGAATAAAATGGCACCATCTGCTTTAGAGACCTTGGACAGTTGTTTTAGGAAAGAACTCATGCTGCACTGTGAAAACCCAGAATAATCTTCCTGACAAATATACACAGTAAATGTTCACGCTATGCAATATATGGGTAAGACAGCAGCCATTTCCAGCAAACACCTTGAGCAAATCAATTGGACAGTACCAGAACTACCTCCTGCTTTACTATGGAAGCAAGCCAGCATCCTGCTACTTGGCCACCTCCCTTTCCTCCCTTGTAAAACATGCACACACACACACAGAAGCTTGCTGTCACCTGGACTTCAAATAACATAATATATTTGCCAAGTAAACTGGAAGATTCCACCCAAATTCTAGTATCTTGAAATGTTATCTGTTCTTATTTAGCCAGAGATAAGTTTGGTCTCATGTACTATACAGTTAAAAAAAACCCAAGGAAGGTAGAGGAAAAGATGCTAATGTTTCATCCACAAAGAGACAAAATACAGTGACCCATATGGAATATAAACACAAGGGGATTAAATAACTAAGTTTTCCTTTTTCTACTGGTAGTTATCTGAGCTCTGAGCAATGTTAATGCAGTTGTCCACATAACAGTAAGCAAAAGTTCCAAGTTAGCTTTCAACATCTGCTTCAATGCAGCCATTCAAGCTACACAATGCCTGTATTTGACTGGCCTGACTAGTTGAGATCACTGAATACAAGAATCTGAGATGCTTTATCAATTATTAAAGAGGCATAATAAGTGTGTCTAAGGAGGGAAGAACAGAGAGTAGTAGTGTTTAACGCTAATCTACAAGTGGGAAAACCTGTGCTCCAGGTCTTTCTCACCTTAAGCAGGTTCAAGTCCCCTAGTCTTTGGTATGAACAAGTCTAGGGCAAGATGAAGATTCAAACAAGATGACACTTAAGCCTTCCACTAAAGCTGAAAGACTGTACAAAATAAATGCCTTATGCACAAATCCAGAGGTAAAACAAATAAGTGCAGATTTGCTTCTATGTCCCAGTTAAAAAAAAAAAAATCTGTTTTCTGATCTGTGTTCCAAAAGCTCTCTGTTTCATTTGGCAAAAAATGTTAAACAGATAAACAGTACTTACAGCACAGAACAGCATGTAAAGCGTAGAAATATATTGCAAGGACAGAACAAAAGCTTAATGATGTCAAGATATCTTTTTTCCACTGTCTGTTTTCTGAGATCCCCCCAAAATGATTCAGATTCTGTGAATCTATCATGTCAGATATTGTATGATTCTGTGTTCAGATCACAAGATACTGCAGTATAGACCGATAGATTGATAATTTTGGTGTTCTAAATATATAAACACATGATTTTATGTTCTTTTTCCCAGTGCTGGCCTTAGACTGAGATATTTATGTAGTCATTCACTTGAGCTTTTGTAAGGAGCTGTTCGGTTTTCAATCTATTCAGGTTTTAATTTTGTGTTTAAAAGGTAATTATGATATTCCTAATCCCAGGTGCATTATTTTCTCTTAGTTCAGGATCATAAAAAGGGGAGAGTGGGGGACAGCAGAATTTTATTTTTAAATTAAAAACTAAGCAGGTCACCTTTTAATAGATTTATCTATGCAGAGGGATTTATATATATTCAGTAAAGACATAAAAGTAGAGATAGCAATTAAGAATTGTCCTGTGGGATATTATTATATGCAGCCTTCCTTCCCCATCTGTAAAATGCTAAGTGTTTCCTATCAGATGTCAAACACCCTAAGCACCTCTGTCAATATGCATTAAAGGAGTAACCAGTTTGTAAGGCATGCACAGCTCCTTGCAGGATTGGATCCTCGATACAATAAATAACCTTCTCAGGTTTCAAGTTATACTTGATGTAATACAAAGAAATCAAAGACAAAAATAATTTTACTGTTCCTCTACATGTGGGCAAAAGACAGAAGTGCTGGTACTGACATGAAAATTCATCCCTGGAACATCCTTATCCAGGGAGATGGGTAGAAGGGGAGAACTAATGAAAAATTTATTTGATCAACCTAGCCTGGGATAAGTGATTCAGCAAAAGATGTTCAAAAACACCAAAACCTTTTGTTTCTTAAAATATAGCTGGATGACTGTAAAGTGTTAAATAAGACATCTAGGATAGAGGATGGGAATCACATATCATGTTAGAACAGATGCTCAGCTTTTCAATTAAGGCTCGGTGGGGCAAAATCTTCCTCAGAACAAGGCAGAACATGACTCTACTTTTATTATATCTTGAGCTTTTTTAATCAGTCTAATTTGCCCTTTGTAAGCTATTCTGCATGTTACATCAGACAGGGAAAGACGACCAGTGACTTTTGGAACAACACTGATTTCAGGAAGTGTAAGTGGAAGATATCCAGTAAAGCATTAGTGTAATGTCAGTGCTCTTAGGCTGTGAATTACTCTGACCTTTACGAAGATTACTGTGGCCAAGCCTTCAGTCTTGTAATTACAGGAGCAGTTGACCAGTTGGCCCTTATGACAAAACTCGTAATTCCTTTAAGCAATGGTCTTCAAAATCAGTAGTGTTCTTTAGACTTAAGAAGCAAAAATTAATAATTGAAATGCAGGTTTATTATTAAAATGCTAATGAACTCAAAATGGGGACAATCACAGATAATGAAAATGATTTCACAATATTTTTTCCTTAATTCCCCTATTTTAGGAGTTGGCCTCATTATTAATTTAGGAATATTGAAACGGTTTTTTTGAGTGATTTATATCTCTGTATGTTTGATGTGTCTGTTGCCTCAGTATCTTTCTTTAAGGTGCCTTACACAAATGACAGCTTTTTTGGACTTTTTTTTTTTTTCATTAGAGCCAGGATACTTTTATTCAGAAAGGCACCTGAAGTAATTCTGAAGAGTAAATAGTTGTACAGGGAGTTAATAAAGAACTGTGAAGTGGAGCACAGATATAATACAAGATTATATCACAATAGATAAAAAGTACAGCGGTGCTTTTCTCACTGGGATTTTGAAAAAGACTTGAGTTCAATTACAGTGTTAGGTACTTTAATCCTCATTCTCTATTTGCTATAAATAAATCAGGAACAAATTTACCAAGTCAACTGATGAACAATATCCATTATTTTAGACTACATTAACCCCAGACTTCTACAGGAATAGGAGTAATTCACTTTGATAAGTCGTGTCCGACTGAGGCCATTTCTAAGAGCTTTAAAGCAACATAAAAGAGAAACACTTGTGCTTGCATGTGGAATATTCTGTTTATTCCTGTATTACACAAAGAACAGAGAACAAAGGACCTTTTCCTTGCTCAATATTTATTTTTTCAAAATTCAATCTTTCATACTTAACTACAAAGGATTTTATTATTCATATCTTATCAGATTCACCATCATCACTTTCAGTACTCAGCTAAGGGAATGACATTTGGAGTCTAGAGTTGTCTTAGAGTACTCTTGTCGTCACTAAGAGAGATATGTACCTCTAGGGCACATTTTTTAGTATTCTCCTGCATTTTCCTGTAGAGATATTGATATTATAATGTCAGTGTCTAGTACGTAAAATAAAGTGAAATGAGTCCATGTGACAATGGTTAACATACACATTTGTTTTGAATCTTCAAAAGCACTTGGCCTCCACACCCTTATAATTTGAAATGATGGATTCCACAGGTTCTTCTTGTGCAAAACCATGCCACCCGACCTGTGAGGGAAGGGCAAAAAAGTTGGCTTAACCCTTCCTTTAAGACCAATTGAAGCACAGCACTTCTCCAGGATTTCTGAACACCAATGACCTGGCCTGAGCAGTAGCTGCAACAGTGGCTGAGGATTTAAATGTTCTGAATAGCAGACTGCTGTGCATATGCAATTGGTACAATGCATCCAGAACACATAAAGTATATTGTATATGTTCTGGCCATCTGTGCAACTCATGGGCAATTGCTCAAGTGCATCCCAATGCGTCAGGCTAACTGTATGTGCCTTGTACATCACATACTCCTAGCTTTCCTCAAAGCAACATTTGCAGAAATGGAAGAGATGCATCTCATATCATTTGATGTAGTTACACTCATGTTAAAACCTCCTCTCCTCTGGTAGATTGGACATTACCAGCTATTATTTTACCACCATGAGAAAGGGTCATGCAGCAATGACTGTCATATAACCTGAAATGTACCTTCTATGTAGTTCACACGTCTATCAAGTTTTTCTGCTTCTCCTAAGTTAAAAAGTTAAAATAATTTAAATATTTCCCCTTGGTATGTTTTGTATCTTTCTAAATACTTATATAGATTCTTTTTGGAAGCATGCACTCCAGAGAGCTGAAGGAAAGTGGGATGCCATGGGCTGAGATCCTGCTTTTCAGAACAGGCTACTGAGATCATTTGTTTTGTTCTCAGCAGTGTCAGTTGGACCCAAACCCTGATTGCTAGGACAACTGTTTCAGTAGAGACATTGTGAACAGCCTGAGAATAAGCAGACAATAAATCATTAATGTATCTTGAGGGTTGCATTAGTTTCTGGATCTATTCAGAACGAGGCCTTTGGGTGTGATAGGAGATGATTTGTGTGATGATTCATCTTCTCCCCTCAGAAAGATCCCCTGCTAGACTCACATCAAGAGCAGTGCTATAAATGTGGTGTATGCATACTGCTACCACAAGGCATGGGAGGGAGAAGTAAATACTCTCCTGACAGCAAGATGTGGATTCCCACCACATACACTGCAATCAGTGATAAGATGCTGGTCACATATATTCAACTGATGAAAGCTATTTTATTAAAAGATACATGAAAACAAGGTCTTTAAACTAATACGTTATACATAAAAGAAGACTTATTTCTCACCTCACTTCTTTTCCTTCTTCTGTGACTGAGTTTTTTTGTTTGTTTCAGGTATGACCATTGCTGGTCACCAAAATTTCATAAAATAAGGCAGCTTTATCTACAGATCCTATATAAGAAATTAATGTAGTTTGCAAAACCAAATGACTCTATAATTCCATGCTGCTTGCTTACCAGGATTTTGCTATTTTGGAGCTGTTTGTGATTCTCACCCTAGAGCATTGGTTCTAGTATTGCTGGAATGTAAGCCACATGTGTGGAACTCTCCCCACCATGTTCACTTCTTCTTCCTTTTAAAAAGGAAAAGGAAAAAAAAGACTACCTAGGTTTGTATTTATTTTGCTGCTACTGCTCCTCATTGTCCACAACTCCTCAGAAATAGAATCATAGAATTATAGAACAGCCCAGGTCAGAAGGGACCTTGAAAGATTGTCTGGTCCAACCTTTCATGGAAAAGGGCGACTAGATGAGATTATTTAGCATCCTGTCAAATTGTGTCTTGAAAATCTCCAATGAAGGGGACTTCATCACATCCCTGCGGGAAGTTGTTCCAGTGATTGATTGTTGTCACTGTATCTGTATAAAGATGAAACCTCTCCCAGTGCAACTTGTACTCATTGCCCCTTGTCCTCTCCATGTGGCTACTTGTGAACAGAGAATCTCAATCCTCTTTGTAGCTACCATTTAAGTACTGGAAAACTGTGATAAGGTCCTCTTGAGCCTCCTCTTCTCTAGGATGAAAAGACCTAACTGGTGTCTCCATTTAGGAAGTATACCAAAATATGCAGTTATTGGGCCCTTGACTATTGCTGACTTATAGAGAGTAGGACACCATTTGTCCTTTGCACCTTTGAAAATCTCTTCTACCTATTAAACAGATCCATTAATATTTTGTGAAACACAGCATCTCAGTTGGTTGATTTGCACATGTTCAACCTTATCTTTACAGGTGTGGGTTTTTTTCCCTTGCTAGTTATTCATATTACTTCTTTTCTGAAGAGAATTTTCAAATGAAAATAACATGTCAGCTATTTTAAAATTACCACTTGTTTCATTACCTGCACTATTTTATCCTTTTAATAGATCTACTTTCTCCCCAGTAATTCATTTTCCACTGATGTATTTGTATAAGACTGTCTCTTTTGCATTGACCTCTATGGTTAACCTCAACACATTTTGATTTTTTTGTTGCCTTTATCTTATCCTCAACACCAATAATATGCATAATATTACCTGAAAATCCAGATAGCATTATTACCATTACAAGTCAATGAATGCTTTCACCTTAGATAATAGTTTTTGCTGGGGAGTAAATTCAGAGATAAGTGTGTTAAGAATGCATAAATGATTTTGCTTGAAGCCTCAGCAGGTACTGAGTCACAACCCATTAATCTTTTTATATACTCCTCAGCATGAACAATTAATATCCCACTATAATGAATCTAGTGATGTTAAATATTAAAATTTAAAACAAGCAGACAGAACTGAGAGTATTCAAAACTTAGAGTATTCAGGGGATCTTAAGTATTTCTGGCCAGAAGTAAAAAGAGTTCAATACATATACACAACATCTTACCATTATTAGGAGATTATGCATTTTCAACTATGAACACTATCCCATAAGATCTAAATTACAAATGTGAGTATAATTCATGTTGGTGATAAACTAGATTTATATTGATGCAATTTCATTGACAGCAGCAAGGATACATCTGCATAAACCTCGAGTAATGCAATGTTATGTTGTACATTTTACTAGCAATGGATGTAGCTATCTCTATAGCCACAGGTACAGTTGTAGAAAACATAACAATGGAAGAATCACATCCAGAAGGACGATTTAATATTACAAAACATAATGACTACCTTGTAAAATCTCATGACAGCCATTGCTGCACTTTTCATAAAATCCAAGTCCAGTGTGGGTCAACAGACCCTGTTCCATAAAATATTGTTGGATAATTTGGGTTAGCTACTGTTGAAAAAAATAGTTACATACTGTGAAGTGTCTGTGGATTTACAAACCTTAGTGAACACTTTCTTTAATTATGCCTATAAAAAATCAGCCTCTGTCACTATTTCTAATTGGAACATAAATCTATCTACAGTAGGCATGCAGCATCAGAGACATTCGAAAACATGCTCTGGAATTAAAGGTTACCATTTACCCTTATGCAGTATATTAAACTTTTGGAAAACAGGAAATTGGATCTTATCTTATCTAATTTTGTCTCTTAACTGAACTTGCAATAAATAGATATAGTATTGACATGACAAGGAATTCCAATTGCTTGGAGGCTGATTTGTTTCAATTCAGAGATCGTAGTTATTTCAACAAGCATAAGAAGCTCAGTAGTGATAGTACTCAGTGTTCAAAGGCAGCAGGAGATCCTTGAAGAAAAGCTCCATCCCTTTTCTGTGAAAAAAGGAGTCAATCACCTAAATTTCTTTCTTAATGTTCATTACTTTTTCAATTATAGCAGAAAAGGCTATAACAAATAAGAGGAGGACTAAACACTAATAAAGTCAAACAATGTTTTTAGTTAAGATAAATTTATACCTCAGGCATTTTATCTTCTCTGTGAGTTCTTGCTGTGCAGGAAAATGGAAGCTGAGTTCCAGTTCAATGAGTTTTCTTCCATTACGTCTGGATTGTCATTAAACCCATAATAAAAGATTCAATATAGCATCATAAGGTTTTAGATCAGGTCTACATTAAGGAGTGAAAGACGTCTTTTTTCTCTCATATAGCTTCCTGAAGTTACATCTCTCCTCTGATTAAGGGATGAATATATGTAGCCTTTGGACTATACATTTGTCCTCCTACCTGGCACTCCTGAATGGCCCAGCTTCTGTTTAAGCATTATGAAAGCCACGCTGCAGGAGCTATCTCTATTGCAGCAGTATGAAAACTGATTTTACATTTGAACAGAGATGAACTCTCTTAGAAGAGTGGGCAAGGAAAATAAGTTTAACTTGTCTGTCATGGGCATAGGGAAAGGGAAGGAGAATCAAACACAACATGGATATTACTCATCCTGCTTTTGCCTTCTCAAACAACTGAGACCATGTTAAGCTTTTCTGCAGAAGAGAAAAAAAAGTCTTTAATTAATTTCACAGGAATGCACTTAAACTGCAGCTAAGAATCAAATCTAACTCAGGTGTCTATAAGTTAGATATGAGTCAATTTGTCTAAGCTCATAAAGACCTTAAACAAATGTGTTTGTCTATCTCAGTGCAGAGAAAAATATCTCCCAAAACAATTAATCTAATTTTAAGAAGCATGCATAAAATAGGTTAGATGCCTTAGACACTTCAGAATTGCCCTTTCCACGGGCTGTAGAAGCTTAGGGTGACCAATCTAGACATTTAAAGTTAGATGAAATGTATTGCAAGTTGAATGAACAACTTCTGGAAATATATACAATTTTATTCTTCAAAGCAAAATTTACTTCCAGAAAAAAATGTTGCAAGAGATTGTATTAAAAATGTGTGGTTTGCGAGGCTTTCTTTTCCTAACAATAAAGTTCTTATTTTAGTAGTCTGGGAACATATGACTTAAATCAAATGGCATACTAAGTTAGGACAGATGAGTAATTCCAAAATTTATTCAGCAAATGTCACCATTTTGCTACACGAATCTTCTGTAATTTTTTAAGAATGAATTATCAGAAATCATTACCTAATGAATTTAGAATATAATTCTTGCTCTGTCATTTGTGGGAATTTCAGCAAGTTTCTAAATTATTTTGTATAGATTAGATAGGTCTCATGGACTATTTCTGTTCTCTGATGAGATGAGTATAAACCCTGAATATGTGTTAACATACCTTAATACAAATTAGAAACTCACTTCTTGCTTACTTTATATGAAAGAGATCATTGTCAGGAACATGTCTGAAAACGTTTGTTAAAATAGAGACATAAAATACAAAGCTGTTGAACTTGTTTCAGTTGGCTGGGCTGAAGCTATTTTTCCTTACATACTTCACAAAAAAGTAGCAAAAAGAGAAACAAGCTATGGTCCAGAATAGATGTGGTATCATGAGAAGAAATGCTGCTTGATTTGTAGGTGCTGCAGGGTAAATACTGTATCACCACTGCTCTTATTCTCCTTTTTTACTTCCATACCTTTTGAATTCTTTGCTGCATGCAATACAGCTGCTGTCCAGCCAGTGGTTGCAACATCCCTCTGGGGTACTTAAACATTGAGTCACCTCTTCCTGAATCAATGCTCTCACCACAGCAGTTTGGCATGAGGAGATGTTTTCACTTTTGTCTCCAGCAGATAAGCTGAAGCCTTGTCTTCAAGGGCCCCAGACGAATTGCTGCAGGCATTGTGAAGACCCCAGGCCAGCCCCCAGTCAGACAAGTTCCTGTTCTTACTGTTTGCTGTTGGTGAGCTCACAGTGGCCATATACAAGTGAACCACTTTTTAAACGTGCCTATTTCTCTTCATTTATTGTATCACAACAACAGCTTTGCATTCCTGTGCTCTGCTACAACCTGTTTTTTATGTGGGTTACGATGCTTAACAAGTCATTTCAGCAGTCTGATTACAGCCGTATGATTGTGTTGATAGTTTCAGGGTTGAATATTTTTTTCAGTCCCAAAATTTAATACCATGCTGAGAAGCCACATCCTAAGGAAATCTTCAATAAAAAAGAAAATGAGACATGGACATAAACTAGAAAGACATAGAAAAGAGAGATTCGATAACAAGAATTTGGATGTCCATCAGCAATCCTCTCTATGCCCAGCATTTCCTTTCCCACAGTTACAGGAAGCCAAACCATCTCATCAGTGGCAGTCAATCAACATTAATTTCAATAGAATATTATGTGTACATTGGAGGTGAGACTACGAGTCAAATAGTTTTATTTTCTTATAACTTTTTTTTGGCCAACGTATCTTAATTAATTTTAAACTTAAGTTATATTTTGAGATTAAAAACAACCAAGTTTTTTTTTTTTCAAATTGTGGTGGATTGACCCTGGCTGGAGACCAGGTGCCCACCAAAGCCACTCTATTAGTCCCCTCAGCTGGACAGGGGAGAGAAAATATAATGAAAGACTCAGGGGTTGAGATAAGGGCAGGGAGAGAGCAGTCACCAGTTACTATCATGGGCAAAACAGACTCGACTTGGGGAAAAGTTAATTTAATTATTACCAATAAAATCAGAGTGAGATAATTAGAAATAATAAATAAATCTTAAAACATCTTCTCCCCACCCCTCCCTTCTTCCCAGGCTCAACTTCACTCCTGATTTTCTCGACCTCCTCCCGAGAGCAGACAGGGAATGGGGGTTGTGGTCAGTTCATCAGACCATCAGTTGTCTCTGCCGCTCCTTCCTCCTCAGGG
>NW_010541003.1:0-495 GCF_000687285.1 Phaethon lepturus
TGGACGTTACCGCAGTCAAGAGTCCTTGCTGTGCTAGGAACATCAAACTGAAAACTAATGCTATGAGTCCTATATATACCCGTAGACTTTTATGGAATGGGAAGACGCTATGTAACATTCCTCTTCCCTGTTTGGTATTTGGAAAATGCAAAGAGTAAGAAAAGCTCCTGCATTATAATCCCCCAAATATGCAACACAGTAAGACAGTAATGCTGGAAAATCTGGCACCGTGGAGTCACACCACAGTCACCGTAACCCACTGGCTCCCTGCCGGGCGCCTCAGCAACAATGAAATGCTCAGGCCAGCGGGCTGCGTACTACAGTAGAAGAGTATCCCGTACGGCGGCGCTGGGTTAAGGAGTAAGCTGTCGCTGCCAGGACTGTTGCCACCTGCACTAGGCCCCACACCTCCTCTGCAGTGGCCAGCAGCAGCAGGAAGGATATGGTCTTCACCAGCGGGTCCCGATTGCTGTGGAGGAGAGCGGTGCTCATCCT
>NW_010541003.1:1132-4598 GCF_000687285.1 Phaethon lepturus
CGTGGGAAAAACAGCCAAACGCCAGGCTCCATGACAAAAAGTTACGGTCAAAATTGGGACAGCGGATGCCCAAGAAGCCAGGCACTAAGAATTAAGACTGTAAGAATGCAGGGAAGAAACAGCAGAAGAGGATCCTGTAGAAACTGAGCACTCAAGACAAGAGAAGAGCTGCTGACACAGCCTGGATCACCACTGCAAAGATGACTGTCCAAAATCAACCGTGATGCAAAATAAGCGAGACATATCCAGACTTCTGCATATGACTGCTAGACTGCACAACTAGCACTATGACAATGAGGAGGTGCAGTCAAGACCCTACAGATGCCTACTAAGGTGCACACCAACCTTAGTGAGCACCTTAAAGCAAGGAGTGAGCATTAAAACCCAAGTATGGTATAGGACACAGAACACAGACTACACAAATGACACCACAACATAGACGTAGGCTGGAAGCGCCTACCCAGCACATGCCATGCTCACCTCAAGTACAATAAACCCTACACCCCCCCCCTGCAACAAAACATGAATGATCTCAAACATACCTCTCCGCTGCTCTGACTTTAACACCTTGTGCGTCACACACTGCAATCTCTCTCCACCCAAGCATACCGCTTTGCCCTTCAACTTTGCTTTCAGAGCTTTAGGGATCAGAATCCATCCTTAAGAAAAAGTACGTCATGTAAGCACAATGTTGTAGCAATCAGCAGGTGTCTCTTCACCATCTGCAAACACAGAGTGCTGGAGGCCACTCCCGGATCACAGAGAAGTAACTCCAGGCTGGCTAGAGTGGCATTCCGGTCATGAAGACGGTGTTCTGGAGGCTAGGGAATCCTCTCCGATCCCAGAAATCATCATGGATACATCCAAGACAGCTGGAGTGGCATGCCAGTCATAGACACTGTTTTCCCGTGGCTAGAACATCCCCTCCAATCTCCAAAGTCCTCTCGGATCATGGAGACATACCTCTGGGACTGCTACAGCAGACTTCCAGACATGGAGTTGCAGTTTGGGCACCTATAGAGTCCTCTCCAATCACAGTAGTGCTCCAGGATCATGGAGACATATCTCTGGGATGGCTAGACTGGCATTCCAGTCAGAGATGGTCTTCCGGCACCTAGACAGTCACCTCTGATCCCAAAAGACCTCCTGGATCATCGGAACACATCTCCATGAAGGCTTCAGTGAACTTATTTTCATAGAGACCATATTCCAGCAGATAATCAGTCACCTCGGATCCCAGCCATCCTGCAGATCTTTTAGACATACCTACAGGACAACTACAGTAGCATTCAGGTCATGGTGTTGCAGTGTGAGAGACAGTGATAGTGATGAAAGTTAGTGTTGCAGCACTTGGTCACCTCCAACCCCAGAAGTCGTCCCAGATTAGAGAGACATACCTCTCAGATGGTCTGATTGCCCTTCGTGTCACTGAAATGCCATTGCCATGGCAAGAGAGTCCCCTCTGATAACACAAGTCCTCGCAGATCACAGAGAAGTAGCTCTGGGACAGCTTCAATGCTATTCAGGTCATAGAAATGGTGTTCCAGTGCCAAGAAAATCACCGCTGATCACAGAATTCCTCCCAGAACATGGACACAGACATCACGAATGGCCGTAGAGGCATTACAGTCATAGAGACTGTTTTTCCTTGACTAGAGAGTACCCTCTGATCCCAGAACTCCTCCCAAATCCTTGAGACATATTTCTGGGACACCGAGAGCGGCATTCCGGTTCTAGAAATATTCCCACGGTTAGAGAGTCACCTCCAACCATGAAGTTCTCCCGGATCATGGAGACATACCTGGGGAATGGCTAGAGTGGCGTTCCAATAACAGAAGTGGTGTTGCATAAGTTACAGAGTCCACTCCTAACCCAGATGTCCTCCTTGATCACAGAGACATACCTCTGGAATGGAGACAGGGGTGTCCAGGACAAAGAGACATTCTTCCAGTGACTAGGGAGTCGACAGAGGCCAAAACAGCGTGGGAGGCCGCAAAATGGTGGGAGGCTGCAGGGGAGGTAGAGGCCAGAAAAAAGTGGAGGATGAAAAGGGGTGGGAGGCCAGAGGGGAGGGAGAGGCCACAAAGGGGTGGGAGGCCACAAAGGGGTGGGAGGGTGGAGGGGAGGTATAGGCCAGAAAATGTGGAGACCAAAAAGGGGTGGGAGGCCACAAAGTGTCTCCCGCATCATAGAGAAGTTACATCCGGGACGGCTAGAGTGGCATTCCGGTCGTGGAAATGCTGTTCTGGAACCTACAGAGTGCCCTCTGCTCCCACAAGTCCTCCGGGATTAGAGAGACATACCTCCCACATGACTACAGTGGCATCAACCTACAGAGTGCCCTCTTCTCCCACAAGTCCTCCGGGATTAGAGAGGCATACCTCCCACATGACTACAGTGGCATCCCAGGCACGGAGATGGTGTTCCGGCACCCGGAGAGACCCCTCTGATCCCAGCTGGCCTCCAGGTCATGGAGATATACCTCCGGGATGGCTAGACTAGCATTCTGATCACAGAGATGCTGTTCCGGCAGATAGAGATGCCACTCCGATCCCGAAGTCCTCCCAGGTCATAGAGACATTAAGTCCAGGATGGCCAGACAGGTCTTCTTATCATTGTAACGGTCTTCCCACAGCTAGAGAGTCACCTCCAACCCCAGAAGTCCAAGCTGATCATACAGACATACCTCCCAGACAGCCAGAGTGTCATTCCAGTTGTATGGAATGTGTCCCCGCACCTAGAAACTCCATTCCAAACCCGGAAGTTCTCCCGGATCACGGAGACATACATCCAGGAGGGCTACAGTGGCATTCTGGTCACAGGGGTGGTATTCCTGTGGCCGGAGAGTCGCCCCTGATCCCGGAAGTCCTCCTGCATCATGGAGTCATACCTGCTGAATGGCTTGAGTGGCATTCTGGTCGTAGAGCTGGAGGTCCCGCAACTAGACCGTCACCTCTGATCCCAGAAAGCGGAGACATACCTCTGGGGCAGCTAGGCTAGTATTCTGGACCTTAGGGACTATTTTCCCATGGTTAGAGAGTCGAAAATGATCCCAGAAGTCCTCCCGGATCCTGAAGGCATACCACCAGGACAGCTGGGGTGGCATTCCCGTCATAGAGGTGGTTTTCCCACAGTTACATAGTAGCTGCCGACCCCAGAAGTCCTCCCGCATCATGGGGATATACATCCAGGACGGCCAGAGTGCAACTCCGGCCATGGAGACGGTGTTCCAGCAGCTATAGAATCCCTTCCAGTCCTGGAAGTCCTCCCATGTCATGGAGACATACCTCCAGAACGGCTAGACTGGCGTTGCGGTCATACAGGCTGTGTTCGGGCAGATAGAGACTCCCCTCCAAAGACAGCTTTCCTCCCGCATGATAGAGAGTGGATAGGAGGCTGGAGGGAAGGTAGAAGTCAGAAAAAAAAAGGAGACCCAAAAGGGGTGGGAGGCCGAAAAGGTGTGGGA
>NW_010541004.1:0-11388 GCF_000687285.1 Phaethon lepturus
CACTCCTCCCCAAGCCTGTAGCGTTGCATGATCTTACAGGATCTTACATTGCCTTCTTTTCTTGCTTCTTAGTAGACCCATTTCAATAGATAACAATTTGCTAAGTTGTCATAAAACAGTTCCAAAACAGAACACATTTTTTCTGCTGTATAAAAGGGTTTGATTTTAAAATGTTATAACTAAAGTCGTAGGAACTAATGGTTAATGTTTCATGCACTCAAAGATGCTTTCTTACTCTCATGTTTGTTTCTCATAAAAAGACGAGTGGGATTACTGTGGGATCTGTGTCTGTTTAGTCAAGAAATAATCATTCAGATCAATCAAAATAAAGAGATTTTTTTCCCTGGAATGTGCTACCCTCAGCTTATTGTTGAGCATGAGAACACTTAACACTTAAGATCTGGACTGAAACTTGCAGTCTTGTCTTACAGAAAAACAACCAGTCATGTCCAAAGAAAAGAAGAAAACTAAAACTGTAGGGCTATTTGGTAGACATGTACTAAAAACTGAGTATTACCTGAAATAATAAAAGTTTTCAACTGCTGCTTACGAAGTAGGAAATAATCCTATTTCACTCTTCCTCACTCAACTTCTGTTTTTTAAAAAGCTTTGTTTAAGAAGTGCGTTACAGGATACTGTTTGCGATGCTACATTAAAAAAATCCACAGCTGCAGTAAGGAAAAGACTGCTGAAAAACAGTTATCCAATGTGCTTCCAAAGATTTCTGCAACCCATAAAATACCCTCACATATTAGAAATAGCCTGCTGTATTCACACAGTGTTCATACGAGACAAAAAAAATTATTCCTACCATTCTCTTCATCTGCCTGGTACAGCGGGCACAATACCATACAAGTCGAGGATCATTCACTTCCTTGTCTGTCACCTGAGGTTTATGGCAATCCTGGTGGTAGAGATTATGGCACTCCTGACACTCCACTAGCTGATTCCCAGAAATAACTGTCATTTGCCTGCAGAGCAAATAGTTAAGAACAGATTATGGGAGAAAGCACTTAAAGGATTATCCAATTGTTGCAAATTTTGCAAGGCTTAAGATAAAAACTAAAAATATTTTTGCTTTCACATATATTTTCTACCTGTGGCAAATGAAATGTATTCCTTTTCTTCCTGTATGAGTTCTTCCTAACAAATATTTTAGAAATTCTGTATTTTTTAAAGGTAACTTCTTTCAAGCAAATCTAAAACTTCCATATTATTAAACATGTGTATATAACACTTTTGATTTCACTGTTTCATTTTTATATTAGAAATGTAAGTCTCACCTGCTTGGCTTCACCTGGGCATTTTATCGATACCTTACTGTATACCAGTTATGACTTCCTCATTATATTAGCATATGAAGGCCTAGTCTACATTTGGATAATTTTGCTGTAAGCTGTAGAGCAATATAGTCCAAGAACAAAAAATTTCCCAGTGACAAGCCTGTAAGAGTGCTTTCTGCTACAGGATTTAAAAGCATCATCATCCAAGCCGTATACTACTTTAAAGATGTTTTATTAGCCATCCTTTTGGTCCCTACTACACAGACAGACTCTTGGAACTGTAATACCAGAATCACAGAAAGATAGAATAGAAAGGATTAGCTGTGCAGTCCTGCCTTGAAGCAAACATGTAAGCTGGTGATGAGGACTTAATTTTGCGTGGGCCTCTGGTGAAAGTAATCATGCTGTATAAATGACAAATTAGTGATATACACATGACTGGGAGTATGTCTGTGAATTAGCCAAATACCATTTTCCTAATGATTTCTTCTTTCAGATGACAAATCAGGCTATTTAATTGCTAAGCTGCTTTTGCTCATATCCCCAAGGAGCAGGTACCCAGGTAACCATGGAAACTCTATTTGTAGATGGGTGAGGAAAGGTAATACCTTATTTCTTTATATAACAGGAAAATGAAGTCTGAAGGTATTGTCCATACGGATACTAGAACATTTTCTAAGAAATATTTCTCTTAAACAGGCTATTTAAAAACAGAGGGAAAAACCCTTCTGAAATTCCAGGGCCCATTATTTTAGATGCAGGATATTTCAAAAGCCATTCTGTTTGCTTGTTATTCCTAAATAAACTGGGTCAGAACAAAGCAGTGATATTTCAACCCCGTGTCTCAAGGGAGGAGACTCACCTTATTTTAAAATTACAAAGAACAATCCCAGGCTGATTAAAAAAACAACACATGAACTCTTCAGGCCCAGAAACAAGTTAAGCCAGAGTTATTTTTAAATGACATGATAACGAAGAAACAAACATAATTATTTTTTACCTTCAGAAAACAAACAAAAAAGTATTCATAAGAAATGAGGTTGTTCTTTCAAAACCAGGCTTTTTTTAAAGACATATTTTTGGGGTTTTTTTGAGAGATAGAGTTCACTATCATTTGCAAACTGCATGTAGTATTTCCTCATATAAGTGAGGAGCCATGTAACTAATGAGTCTTATTTTTCTCAGATCTGCAGGTATTGGAGAGGGTGAAGTTATTTTAATACTCCCTCTCTCCTTTTGCCTAACTTGGTATAAAAGAACAATAAGAAAAACACCACAGGCATCAGTGTTCAATACTCCTAATCACTATGAAAATACATTTGACACTTAGCAAATCTTGAAGAAATATTTATCGTCTCTAGTTTATTTTTTACATCTATAAAAAAGGAATAGCTAATATTCAAATGTACTCTTTTGCCTTTGTGAACCCACAGCTGGGTTCTTGTTAACTTGTCTTCTGAAGCAATATAAATATAAACCCTTTGGTTATGAACCCCACCTACTCTGCAACTGGACATGATGCTTTCATTCACAAGTGATTGAATAATCGATTGAGTTAGTAAAAGATGTAATTTTCTTAATACTATTCATACTTGAGTTATTTTACAGGGTATTCAGTGCTTTTATATTTCACATGTACTGGGATGTTACTATTTCGGCCCAAGATGGCCAACCCCAAAAAGGGCCCACATGTTGAAAGCTGACGAGTAAATAGTGGAATGCCACCTAATCAATGTGAGAGATTCAGAAAGTCTGAAGCACGAGCACTCTGAAAAGCATCCTGTCCAGCATGAGCTGGAGATCGAGAACCACCTGAATCAGTTCCAGCCAGTTCCGTTGAGGGCTATTTTAGTTAGCCAGGATACATGCATCTTTTGCAAGAGCACTATGAGTTTGTGACCATGATTAGGGAGAAGCAACACCTTTAGCAGCCAGGTTAAACGTCGATTGTGGAACAGCCAATGGAACCACATACCTGGCCTATGCTTTTCAAAGCAAAGTCTTGGCCACGCTAGGCACAGTAGTTGCATTTTCTTTCTTTACTTTCTTCACTTTGCAGGCATTTCTCATTATGCCTGTACGTGTTTTCCTTTGCCAGGGAAGATGCAGAATTAATAATCCACAGCAGCTCAAGATTGTCTAAACAAAACTTTTCTTTATATCCTCCTGCCAAATAAGTTAATACCATACTGTTTTTAGTAGCATTTTAACATACTGCTGAACAGGGCTTTGCCCCTTTAGGAGACAGCAAAAAATGGAATTTGCAGGAAGGGAGGTAAAATTGAAATATTTATTTCATACTTCAACTCTTTTAACTGTTCTTGCTTTTTCAATGTCTATAATAAGAAGTTAAACATTTGAGCTAACACTCGGGAATAACGTGACATGAAATCTCATCAGTCCACAATTAGTTAACAGCATAATTAGCTGTAACAATGGAAATTTATCCTCCATGGACTGAAGATAGCTCCTTATCTGCACAACGGGAGTGCCCATGGAAATGACTGAAGAACAAAATTATAAAGCACAGTTTCCCAACTGACTTAAACTGAGATAAAATACATACTGCTACCAAAAGGCCAGTCCCACCTTCCTCTCCGTCCTGGCTTTACATTCCTGTACCCACACATGTTCCAGCATAAGCATTTACACTCACTAAGCTAAGTTAGCTGAAACCTAAACCTGCTGAAAAACCCAAGTGGAGAGCTGATCCAGAAGCTGATACAGCAGACCACAAGCCTGTGCGGGCAATAGATTCCCTAAACAGGACAGGGAAAAAGGTACAATTAGGAGTGCCAGACTCCTTGGCAGCAGCGGGAACGTACAAGGACATAAATCATCTGTGAAACCAAATCCTGATTTGAGTGATTTGATCCCAGGGTGGATACTTAAAAGCATATTTTATACTTCTATTAACACTAGATGTATTGTTAGCAGAACAGTACTAAGATCCAATTTTTGAGCTCCTAATGAAAAGTGAAAAGAACCTGTCTCGACTGCAAGATATATTTATACCATTGACTGAAAAAACATCGTTGTGTGTAAACTCCTATCAAACGATTATGAAAAGAGGAGCAACACATACAGATCTCATAATAATGCCACTAAAAATGTTTTCAGAAGAGAACTGATTTTTTAAAAATACTTATCATTAGCCATTAATATTTTAACTTGTTTTCTGATAACTAAAAATCAGTATTTGTCATGATACATTTTGCATTTTGTCTAGTTTTATTATTTTTCACTTGCCCTTTCCTGAAGAAAAGTTGTTTTCTCATTAAAGGTTCCATTTTCAAGAAACCATTCTTATTCATCACGGATGCTTAAATGTATTATTAATTTTTGGTATGTGCTTAAGTGATTTCCAGAATAAAAACTACAGGAAGCATTAACTCCATAGTACACAGCGGGGAAAAAAAAAAGTAACTATACAATTGCAATGAAGCAATGTTGACTTACCTGCAAACAACACAGGCTAATCCCATCTCCATAGCAAAGTCATCAGCACTGGTTTCCTCAAAGCTAGATAAATCAGGCATGGATAAATCCTTGCTCGTCTGAACCGTAATAGGAGAGGAACGAGCCTCTTGCTTCTCTATCCTGGGCTTCTTTGGTGTATCAGCTCCTTCAGCGGTATCCCCTTTTATCTATCACACACACACACACACACAAAGAATGTGAAAATGCAAAAAGCTAATGGATATTATTAAAATGAGAAAATGACTGGAACAATTTGGTTAGCAGTGTTAAGAAAGTGTACTTTACACGGCATACACACAACACATTTTGCTTAGATACATATTGTCTTCATAATATTTATGAACTAGAAGCTCAAGCCCACTTTTTGTACTTCACCTCAAAATCCCTGAAAAAGCTTTGGGAATCCCACATTTCAGCTTGCTACATTTTAATAACCTCTTATTATCAGGATATTTAAAACACAGAAACATAAAATGGTTTGGGTTGGAAGGGACCTTTAAAGGTTACCTAGTCCAACCCCTCTGCAGTGAGCAGGGAAAACATTCACAGAATTATAACAAGACTTTGGCTGGATTGCCTAAATGGCAATATAATTAGCTAATGCAGCTCACAGGCGATGCCAATGAGTTTTACACAGGTTAAAAAGGAGATCTTTTGTCTAAAACATCTTGAAGTTTATGAACCAAGTTATTTCATTAGAGAACAAAAATTACTTACTTTATCAGCAGATCTCTTCTCTGTTTCTTTTTTCACCTTTTCTGATGTAGTGGGCTTGCCATTATTGTTGCCAGAAGGCAAACTAGAAGAAGCTTTAGGCTCTTGCTTACTGGAAATAGGTTTGGTCACAGATACTTTTGGTTGCTCTACTTCCTAAAAACAGAAACAAAAAATGAAAGCAAACCCTACACTTGAGTTACTTCCTAGTTTGCAATTAGTTAGATAACAGGTTAGGCAAACAACGTCATACAGCATTGATCACCTATATATACACTTTTTTTTTTTAACATTTCCTAAGTATTTTCATATCACATCGACAAATTAGCGTGTTTAAGCTGCAGTCAATTATTAAAACCTCCTCTTATCACTCACCTTCCAGAGGAAAAGATGCTCCTATTGCAAAGACAGATCCTCTTTGGAACATTAATTAAAAAGGAAAACTTTTCTGCTTTTAAAATTCAAGGGCATAGTGAACAAAAATTTTCAGATAGTTCAGAGGACAAAATTCAATATAAGATGAAAACATAAGTTGACATTTGATGTCACCAGACATCAATACTTCATTCCCTCATGAAGAAAAATATTGGCCTCTGCTTAATCTTGGTCCGTATTCACCTATCAGATTAACAAATTTAGATCTCAATAGCTCTTATTAATGATGCATGCGCGTCAGCAATGGATAATAAGCAAGGGTGTCTGTAAATGAGTGATTCATCACAGCCATGTGCACAAGCAAGGCACCCCCCCAGCTTGGTAAGAAGGGAGTAATTCTGTGCTCTATACCAGGATGGGTCCTGAGCCCTGAGCTTCAGTCCCTGAAGTTCGCTGACTTCCTGCTGCATTCAGAGTCAGAAATGGATTTCCTCATCTGCCCGACTGTGGTAATCCTGTGCTCCTTACTCTGTTCCTAGATTTCGTTGTCAATCACAAGTTAATCCTGCAGCTGAGAATGCAAGGAAAGGAATTCTTGTACTTTTTTCAATTTCTAACTTTTGCAGTCCAGCTGGTACTGGAAACGCACTGAAAAAGAGAACTAAAGATTTTTTCCTCTGGCTTGAACCTCAGTCTCACCTGAGGGCAGGTGACTACAAGCCAAGCTGTTACTATAATTGGTTGCTGTTACTATAATTGGTTTCCCAAGCCTCTTAGCACTATTATTTGGCTCCCTGCTTCCTCTTTAAATTACAAACCAGTGCTTCTTTGAGCTCTGACATAGAGGGCTCCTAAAAGTTTTGAGACCTGTGTTGGAGGGAACTGCAGTTTAGGTTTCAGGGAGTCAATCTGAATAGAAAGCAGTTAGACCACACAGTGCAAGCATCACGTACGCTGTAGCAGTAAGAGTGCCTTTTAGTTATTCGGAAGCACGTACATGTGGAAATGAAATATTACTAATGTATCAGCTTACAGATCACCATTAGAACATACCAGACCGACTTCTAGGCATCCTAGGGGAGAACACTACCTCATTATCCATATGGCAATATGTAGCAATATGAGGATGTCTCCACTTGGTTATTTCCATACACTAATCTCAGATTCAAATATTCTCTCTAGCAGGTGTTCAGTGATATTCAGTAGATGAAAAATAATGTTTGTCCATTGGATGGCAATGATTTCAGCCCGTAAATCATTTTCTGCTTTGAACCATTTGGTGTTTTTCATTCTCATATGACTTCATCAACAAAATTTCAAGAAAAGAGATCCAGCATTCTCAGTAAATACCTTCTTTTGTTTCATATTTATCTGTGGCAAAAATAATCTGCATTTTAAAGACCTTTTAGCTCTGATCGTAACTGGAGAAATCCATAATTTTGGGTTCATCTTCGATACCATGTATAATAGCTTACTAACAAAAATGCTAAAACCAATAAAAGTGAATACAGAAAGTACTATTACAAAGTCACAGCACTTGCAATATAGTGTTGAATATCTCTTTTAAAGATCTTTGTACACCAACAAGATAGACATTTTTTTCATTAACTTCAATTAATTGAACAGATTTTGCTGCATAAAAGGGGAATGATAAATATGAACATTCCATAATTACTTATTTTTCCTCAATTTCTGATTCTCTTTTAACTTTTCAGCTATAAAAGACGGACCAGGAATAGCAGGAGCTTTATAAAGGCATATAGAAATGACCCATGCTCTCTAATACCAATACCTTCTGAGAGGGACGATAGCTTGAGTCAGTTCCTCTGGCCAAAGACTCATCAAGAAGGGCCTTCAGCTTTTCAGCAGAGTCCTTACTCTTCGAATGCAAGAAGCCCAAGGCTTTCAAAAAAATGGGATCAAGCTCCAAGTTCACTGTAGCAGCCATAGTGATCTCTTTGGAGAAAGAAAAAACAAAAAACCCCACCAATAAACCAATGACAACTTTATTCATATGGAGCATAATTCAAACAGCATGCGGCTAACTCGCTCACTGAGGACTTCTTTTTCTGTAAAATGAAATTATATCATCCTTGCTGTGATTTAATATGTGAATTAATTATCATAATCATTAGAAGATGACTGATTGTGAACTTCAGAGTTGCAGAACTTGAATTTGACTTTACATCTTAAATGATGTCAGATTCGTTCTTTGGCATACCTGATGTTCAGAAACTAACCTCATCATACACAAATGGAACAAGTATTCCATATTCTTGATAGTCCGTACATACAGAATATTAAAAAGTACGCAAAATAAGTGTAAAATTCAAGAAAAGAAATTACTACCTTTCTCCTTAACATTGTTTGCACATACAGTGATTTCCATCTCATTGCTCATTTAAGAATAACAAAGAAAAATCTCTTACTTGTAGAAAAATTAACTTCTGAAAAAGAAAAGCTCATTGTAACATACAATAGAAGAGATATAAAGCAGCTAGTATACAATTTTATATATACATTAAAAATCTGAAAATATATATTGCCCATTTTTAAATTTAGCTGAAACAGAGAAAATTTTCAACTCAGATTGTGATTTATCTATGTTCCCTTGTGGTAGCCTAGGTTTTTATGGCAAATAATGACCATCCAGAGCTCCAAGATGCCACAGTGTCAATGTAAATGAAATAAAGTGAAGAAAAGGGTGGAACAAATTTAAAAAAAATAAAATTTATTTGCTTCATAGCAATATACTCCTGTACTCTGGAGCCTTCTCTGTTAACTTCTTTAACAAAAGCTCTATGGAACTGCATTTACATCAGAAATTGTCTCTACAAAGATAGATAGCTCTCTAATTTAATCAGTAATTAATAGTTTAAGAAATAACATGAAGGGAATTTTCTTGCTCTTTTCCAAAATGGATGAGAAGCTATATTGTTAATAATCCCTTCAAATCTCATTTGAAACACATCAGGACATTTTATTTTTTATACAGTAATCTAGAAGACATTCTTGAAAAGGCTTTCATCAGTTCTGTTCAAAAGCACTGCCTGGACAGCTTTTTCAGCTGGAGCTTCCAAGGTTTTGTCTGATGAATTCCTTTTGATATTCAAGACAGTAAACTTTTACCTCTCTGGCCAATACACCAGCAGTGGCAGCCTGCTCCCTCAACACTTGCCTAGAAGTCTCCAGGAACCTTTATCTCATGCTGAGCTTTCACAAGACACCAGAGAATCGCTTGACTGAGATCATCAAGGAGTTTGACATAGAGTAGACTTCATAGGGATTTTATCAATGGACCCAGCAGAGAGCTAAGAATCCTCTTCAAGAGCCTCTTCTCTCTTCCTTAATCTTTGCTACTTTTCAAATAATTTTCTGGTGGCCACAGGACTTCTACTAGTAAGTACTACACACCAGTTACTCTGCTTTTTGGCTGATCCAGCAGAGACTGCGGTGCAAAGCCCCACCCAGACAATTCAGTCTCTTTCTGATGTTTACAAAAAGTGAATTCAATGCATGTGGAAAGCACATACCCTCTATTTTTATGCATCTACCTCTGATAAATTTTCAGGCTCTTCCTGAGTTCTCCGCATGGGTTATTTCTTCCACCATTTTGTTCCGTGAATATGCCTACCAAGTTTCAATACCATATAATCTTAAATTAGGACTCAGCTAAACCCTCTGTTGAATGAAAACAGTAGAATTAAACCACCAATTTCACAAATGCAGAATAACTTCCTGTTTAAAAAAAATACTTTCAGTTCTTTTCTGAGGCTTCTTCTAGGAATATATACTTGCAAAGAACAGGTAGCCTCAACAGTTGTTAACAGCTAATTCAGGGTGCCTGGAGTATTTAGAGAACAAGTATAAGCATACTAATTCCATTTTCATCTTTCTGAAGGCAGCACTTCCCAGATTTTTTTCTAGCTTTAGCATTTTAATGACATCTATTGTAAAGGAACTGTTAAAATCCAAATTTCAAAATGATTCTCTGTATTTATTCTTTTATTTGCGTATGAAATCGAAGCAATTCTTTCTCTGTTCTCATGGGCAAATTATAATGTCATAGGCTAATGCAGTTATAACTAACATACGAGAAATTTCTCATGAGAAGGGAGAGAACTGGGCTTATTAAACAGTTCAAGTATGCTCAGTTTAGGCATACATTTTCAAATTAAAAACCTATTTGTAAATTACTAAGGTAAGTTTATTTAATGGAAAGATGAACACATCAATAGCTGTCTTAAAAATAGCACCATCTGAAAAAAATAAATTGATAAATTTGCTCTCTTTACTGGACCACAAATAACACAGCAGGCTAATACCAATAACTTGCCTGACCCAAAAGGCAAATTATTGCTTTTGGCAGTGGCCTTTTCCAGATGTTTACAGATCAGAACAGCAGTTTGATACTTATAAAGCTAAGATCCAATTACATTCGTCCATATTCTCATTCATAAACTGCTCCTCTGGTGGTGAAGTCAGCATATAACTTGTAGTCTTGCAGCAAGAATAGTACAGTGTTTTAAGGATGATGCCATAGGTTATTCTGCGTGACAGCACTCCCTGACTTTCTTGTTGAAGTGGAATCTTTGTACAGCAAAGAATTCAAATGTTGTTTAAGAAAAAGAAATAGGAAAAAAAAGTCAGTATGATACTGGTTTTTGTGCAGTAGTTTGATAACACGGCTGTGAGGTTAGAGGTCTGTGTTATAAACCTCGGGCCCAGAGCAGAACTGGTTTTGCACAAAGCAGTAACTGAAGGGAACACGCAGGCAACTCATGGAGCATGGACAGGAACTCAAGCACACCCTCTTGCAACTAAGCCTTAAGCCATTAGCCCAGCCCTAAAAGCATCTTTCTTAGCTTACGTTTCTGTTTGATACTTCTTCACTATTGTATAAGAACCGTTTGATAATAGATGGACAGAACCAAATATAAGGTAACAAAATCTTCTGCAATACGAGAGATAATATTAAAAATCCTACAATAGACAATCATGGAGCAACCTCCTAATGCAGACTACTTGTGGTGGGTTGACCTCGGCTGGGCACCAGGTGCCCACCAAAGCAGCTCTATCACTCCCCTCCTCAGCTGGGCACAGGGAGAGAAAATATAACAAAAGGCTCATGGGTTGAGATAAGGGCAGGGAGAGCTCACTCAGCAGTTACTATCATGGGCAAAACAGACTCGACTTGGGGAAATTAGTTTAATTTATTACCAATCAAAATCAGATTAAGGTAATGAGAAAGCAAAAACAAATTAAAGTAAATAAAAAAAAAACCAATTCTTAAAACCCCCCCCCCCCCCCCCTTCCCTTCTTCCTGGGCTTAACTGCACTTTCAATTTTCTCTACCTTCTCCCCTCACAGCAGCGCAGGGAATGGGGGTTGTGGTCAGTTCATCACATGTTGTTTCTGCCACTCCTTCCTTCTCAGGGGGAGGACTCCTCACATTCTGCCCCTGCTCCAGTGTGGGGTCACTCCCACAGGAGACAGTCCTCCATGGACTTCTCCAACATGAGTCCTTCCCACAGGC
>NW_010541004.1:11400-13350 GCF_000687285.1 Phaethon lepturus
GCCTGGGCCCCTGCCACAGGGGCCGTCCTTCAGGAACAGACTGCTCCAGCGAAGGGTCCCCCACAGGATCACAAGTCCTGCCAGCAAACCTGCTCCAGCCTGGGCTCCTCTCTCCACACGTCCTGCCAGGAGCCTGCTCCAGCACAGGTCTCCCACAGGGTCACAGCCTCCTTCAGGCATCCACTTACTCCAGCATGGGGTCCTCCACAGGCTGCAGGTGGATATCTGCTCCAGCGTGGAACTCCATGGGCTGCAGGTGGAGATCTGCTCCACTGTGGGCCTCCATGGGCTGCAGGGTAACAGACTGCCTCAGCATGGTCTTCACCATGGGCTGCAGGGGAATCTTTGCTCTGGCACCTGGAGCACCTCCTCCCGCTCCGTCATTGACCTTGCTGTCTGCAGTCATTTCTCTCACATATTCTCACTCCTCTCTCCAGCTTCAATTGCTGTTGCCATTACACAGTTCCGTCCCCCGTCCCCCGTCCCCTCCCTGCTTTCTTAACTGCATTATTCCAGAGGCACTACCACCATCCCTCCTGGACTCAGCCTTGGCCAGCAGTGAGTCCATCTTAGAGCCAGCAGGCATTGGCTCTATCAGACATACGGGAGACTTCTAGCAGCTTCTCACAGAAGCCACCCCTGTAGCTCCCCTGCTACCGAAACCTTGCCATGCAAACCCAATACACTACTCTACGTGGTTTAAATCCCCGTGAGGAAAAAAAAAAGTTAATTAGTGGTTGTTATTCTTAAAATGCCTAAGAATTTTTTGAGCTTCTCATTTCTTGAGCGTACTATTGTCTTCTGCCAAATACATACAAGCTTAATTGAGCACTATATAGAATATGTGGTTTTCCAATTTAATAGACTTATTAGATTTCCAGCGTGTAAGAACCCTTTTCATTTATTTGCCAGGTATAATTTTGCATGCCTACACATGTATTATCTTGTTCATGATCACTTCGAGTTAAATGTACCTACTTACACTACATTTTCAGATACGGTCATATTTTCATCCATCTGCTTCTGAACTCCTATCTCTTATTTTCTGAGACAGGTGTATAATTGAAGATATTTTCCCAAGAAAGTGCACACCTTCAATTTATAGTGCAATGCTACTATCAAACCCATTCTTTATAAACTCAGTAAAACTTTTATTTTTCACTGACGCTGATGATTAAAAGGACTTTCACTCACACATCCTTTTCAGCTACCTTCAACATCTGTAGCAGTTAACTTAAAACCCAGTAACATGAATCAGTAGCACAAAATTCTTTCCCATACACTGTATTGTGTTAATCATAATTAATTTCACTTACCATCATAATATCAGTTCACCTTTTTTCCCCTCTTTGGATTCTTCTGTTCCTCAGGAATTTCTCTCTTCCTGACTAATCTAGTAACTGTGACAGGGCAGATTTTGCTTATTTACCACTAGTGCCTTTTCCAGATCACTTTCAGATGTAAGTCTTAATAAAGTAGATCAAGGAAAATCTTAAAAGCAGGAAAAACTGAAGTTCTAGTTTCAGTTTTTGTTTTAGTATCTTAATCAGGACTTGATTCATGACAACATAATTTCTCAGTTATCTCCCATGAGGGATATTTCAATACTCACACACTTTAGTAGTCCAGACAACTGTATTAATCAGTTCTTATTTGTCTGACATCATCTCCAAAGAATTTTAGAAGACTGGAGTAAAATCTCCTGATATGGAGTTTCTAGTACCGGTTTCTTTCATTTTACATTCTATTCTACAGCATATTTTATACTGTACTTTTAAATTAATATTTCAATCAATACCACAGTAACCTGTTTATCCAAAATTTCTAAGATTACACTATTGCCCTGTATTTGCTGTTTTCTGTTCTTCCCAAATAGTACATTATTTAGGAATCACAGAATCATTCAGTTTGGAAGGGACTCCAAGTTGTCATCCTGTGCAACATCCTGCT
>NW_010541004.1:13381-15555 GCF_000687285.1 Phaethon lepturus
CCAGCTTGCCCAGGACTTTGTCCAGCTGGATCTTGAAAACCTCCAAAGACAGTAATGTGACAAACCTCCTGTCCCAAAACCTAACTGTCCTCACTTCCTCAATTCAAATTACAAGTTTCAACTTGTACTGTCTCTCATTCCCCTGCAGTGCACCTCAGTAGAAAAACTGGCTCTATCTTCTCCATAATCTCCTCTTAGGTATATAAAGGCTTCCATTAGGTCCCCCTAAACCCACAGTAGATGACATCCAACACTCTCCCTTCATCTTCAGATCTAGTTATTCTGTCACAGAGGACAAGCCATTTGGTCGGACATGATTTACCCTTGGCGGATCCCAAGCTGGCCATCCCCAGTCACCACCTGCTCCTTTTTATGCCTACAAATGGCTTCCTCCATGATCTTGCCACAGATGGAAGGAGTGAGGCTGACCAGTCCGTAGTTGCCTGGATTCTCCTTCTTGCCCTTTTTTAAAATGAATGCAAGATTTGCCTTTCTCCAGCCTTCAGGGATCTCCCCCAATCTCATGGCCTCTCAAAGATAACAGAGAATAGCTTCCCGAAGATACTGTGAGCTCTCAGCACCCTTGAATGCAGTACACCTGGACCCACAGATTTGTCAGATAAGCAATCTCTTCTTCAATCCTCTTCTACGACTTGTAGTTCCCCTCTCCATGAGCCCTGTCTTATGGCAAAAGGCCTGGGAGACCTTATTGGTGAAGTCTGAGGCAAAGACGACATCGACTATCTCACTCTTATCTGTCTGCTCTCACTAGAATGCTTGTCCCACTCAGCAGCAGCACCATATTTTCCTTGCGAATTCTTTTCCTGATAAACAGCATCTGATTAACATAAGCATCTCATGCCAGTTTCAGATCTAGCTTAGCTTCAACTTTCCTAACACCATCCCCACATGCCTGTGCGGGAATATTTCTGTACTGCTTCTTTGTAGCCTGTGTCTCCACTTCTACCTCCTGTATATATCTTTTTTTCACTAGAGCTCTGTCATGAGTCCCTGATTTAATCCAGCCCTTTTCTGGTTACATCTGCCTTACTGTTCTACAAAATGTTTTTGTTCTCATGCTCAGTTGTGTCGTCACAAAAATCAGTTTTATAAAAAAAATTTGTTCAAGTAGATGAGATAATCATACCTATGCAACCGAGACTGGCCAATCCCTGCTACCACTGAGCTTCAATATTCTGCAAAAATGGACCTGAAGATGCTGTTTAGACTGATGTTACTGCTCATTGATTTAAGTTGCTGGTAAATTGATTACCTCTCCATTATTGTTTTCATCTTTTCCCAATTCAGTATTTACTGAAATTTATCAAGTTTACAAATTCCCTAGATTTCTTGGTGGAAGAACCAAACTTCAGTTAAAACTGAATTCCTGAAGTAGTTACACCAAAGCCACAACCTGATCCTCTGCAACATACTTGCTGCAAGTTTCCCCCCTGGCATTTCCTTTAAGAATGAAAGACAGACCTCTCATCTGAAAGTTACTCTTCAAAACCAAAATGCTTAAGAGAATAAAATGCCAATATCTTTTAATCCAAAAATATCCTGTGCTATGATTGAAAGTCATACGCCCTGTATTACGGATACATCACCTCTGTTTGCTCGGCCTGTTTCTTCCCACTTGCTAACCCCCGCTGCCCGCGGGCCAGCGTCGCCCTCCTTACGGAGCTGCGCCCAGTGCTAGTCCCTATCACAAGGGAGGAGCTGAACCTCCCATTTCATTACGGCGCTGGCAACCGAGTCCGCTTACACCAAGCCAAACGGCTGCTCCCGACGGCCCGCGGCCCTCAGGTGTAAACCACCGCCGAACATGCTGCCCCAAGGCAGGGCAGCGCCACAGCCCACCCCCTGCCCCCGGCAGAGCCCGAAACGCGGCTTCTGGGACCCTCCCACGCTCGTTACCGGCCCCATTCTTTCTCAAGGCCGCGGCACCGGGCGTGCCCGTGTCCCCAGGAGGGACCGTCCCTTCCGAGGCCGGCACCCACAGGGCCAAGGCGGCCGCCTCCCCGGCCCCACCCGGGCTCTCGCCACGCAGCACTAGGGGTACCGGTCAGCAAGTGCGTGCGCGTGTGGGCTCCCCTCTTCCTCCTCCCAAACCCCCTCTTCCCGTGTCCTAGCGAAGTCGTGTCTTCCCCCGCACGGAGCCGCTCGCCGCGCTC
>NW_010541005.1:0-11856 GCF_000687285.1 Phaethon lepturus
GTTGCGCCAGGGGAGGTTTAGATTGGGTGTTGGGAAAATTTTCTTCACTGCGAGAGTGGTCAAGCCTTGGAACAGGCTGCCCAGGGAGGTGGTGGAATCACCATCACTGGAAGTGTTCAGAAAACTGGTGGACCTTGCACTTTGGGACATGGTTTAGGGTGCATGGTGGTGTTGGTTAACGATTGGACTTGATGATCTTAGAGATCTTTTCCAACCTTAATGATTCTGTGATTCTGGGGTATAATGCTGCCAGGGGATGAAGGCAATTAAAGTACACTGGAGTTTGCATAATAAATAAAATGCCAGTGATTTCTACTACTATGGAACTTATAACATTGTGTATAGAGCAAAAACGTCATCAGTGGGGAGAAAGAACAACTTACTTGAAGAAGATTAATGTCTTGATGGAAGGACAGAAATATTGAATAAAGTAACACAGTATGTGTTCCTTCATGCTTGCCTGATAAATAAAATGAAGTCAAAAGCACTATTAACTACAGTTTCTTTAGAATATTTACTAATAGATTTTTTTAAACTGATAGTTTTAAAGAACCCCACATTTAATGTTCTAACCAATTAAGGTTCTAACCAGGCTAAATGGTTTGTTGGTTATGATTTTACTGAGAAATTAATTTGCAAACCAAATTAAAAGAGGATGCTCCTGAAGCCAATACAGAAAATAGATAGATAGATAGATAGATAGATAGATAGATAGATAGATAGATAAAAAGTGATAAAAATAGAATAAGAGGATGAATAAACGTACCATGGAATAACTCCACTACATGTTCTCCACAGAATGCTTGGCATTTATTATGGAAATATTGGGTAGCTATTTCTACAATTTTTGCCTTTAAAATCTTGACTGCAATTTAGATGTTTTTGAAGCTTTGTTAATCACAGTTGAAAGTTACTGTAGAAGTAATTCACCAGTAAGATTTCACCAGCTCACTGAGTCAATCATCTGTAGATCAAACAGAGAAATTTTTGCTTTTTTGAGGCAGAGCTGAGAAAAGATATTCAGCTGATTAATTTAACTAAAGCAAGCAGCACCTTTCTAGGATGATCAAGAAGTTGTATACCACATTGTCATTCTAGTCTGAAAGAAGCCTCTAGGAATGCTCAAACTAAAAAGAAAAAAGTGTGATATTGACTGGAAATAAACTACAATAGCATATTTAGGGGGAAAACCATTGCTACTTGATTTTAAAAGCCTGAAGTGCATTAGGACTGCATTACATTCATCTGTAATATTGATAATAATGTGTTGACAAAGTAGGAACTTGTTTAGAACTTCAGCATGTATGACTGCTTATAAGCAAAGGCAATTAGTTTTATAAAAAGAGAGGCTTCCTCAGTCAGTAATTTCAAAGCATTTCTCCTGTCTCCCATGTGACTGCTGACCTTCTTTGCTCCGACCCATGAACAACAATACGCACTCCTTCCATTTCTAAATGGATGGATTAAATAAATTGTTTGGGTTTTTTTTTTCCATCTGTACACAGATCATACTGCTTCAGTTTCCACTCCATCCACTTCATGTGAAAATGCTTTTATGACACCTTCTAACAGTTGTTTCTGGCTAGATGTTCTGGTCTGTATTTCACCACATGACCTGAACCCATTCTATTGATTTATTTCATCAGCAATGAAAATCTTCTCCTAGAAATCCATGATTTTATAAAAGTATATGCAAGTCTGATGTCTTGATTGTCCTCCTACATTTTTGAATAATCAGGAATCTGCATTGGTGTTTTCACCTCTCTTTCCCAAAATACTCAGGATATCCGTGTTTTTACTCTTTTCTTCTGGCCTCATTCTTTGGATGCCCTTAAGTTTTTTTTTGCTTGCACATGGTCATGAGCTCTCAGACTCCATCATGACTGGATTTTTCTATTCCAAGTAATCACTTTTTCAGGTGTCTCCCATTCTTCTTTCAGATCACTTCCTTGCTGATCTCTTGTCCTCCCATATCCCTGCTGCTGGTGGACTCTTTAACTGGAAAAAAGCTTTGATGATGACTCAACAGCACAGTATCAAATGAGACAAAGAGAGGGTTGCACACTTTTACTCCTTTGCTGAGACCCCATCAATCTACCAGAGCTCCATTTGCCTTATGCTGTTTGATAAAAAAAAAGGCAGTGAAGTAGCTTGTGGTTCTTGTGTTTGTTTTTGAGAGCAAATTCTAGTGCTTGAAAGTTCATTCGTGCACTTAATGAATACCTGGCCTGTGAAATTTTTTTAGAGGAGGGAAAGGTAAATCAGTTCTAATGGGATTTTAAGTGGAAAGCTATTATTGCTTCATTAATAGTGTGTTATGTATTTTTTTTCTTTCCAAGAGTTGTATGAGAGGAATCTGCAACTGCAGATGTTGGCGCATGATCTCATGGCAGGTGATGCCATTTCCCATAGAATAACAGGAGTCATCTCATTCTCTTGCATTTGATGGCTTCAGCACTGCTACCAGGGTTGCACTCCAGCAAGGTACTGAGCAGCTTCTGCAAAATGCTCAACACCAAGTACAGGAATGTAGCAGTTTCTGAACGTGTGCATGTGTGTTTGTATTTGTGCATGTTTATATGTCATGTTAGTGACCATTGCTCTAAAATAGTACTTACTGCCTTCCAAGATCTGGCTTTAAGTAACATTGGTTTTCATGAAGCCTAAGCACTTGAATTGATTTTTATTACTTGTCAGTTTTCTGTCAAACCTCTGGCTTATTAGGTGTAATCTATATTGCTTTGTACATTGTGAGGCAAATAGCATGTTAAGCTCCATATACAAGTTCTGCTTAAACCCTCATAAATTGCACATACATTTCCTCTCTGTGCTACCTTTTGAAAATGAAGTGCTTTCATTACCCTGTCATAGGTATAGGCAATCTCTTGTCATTTTCTTGTCTGTTTATCTGTCTCCCTGTATATCTTTCTATAGTTTAAAAGGAAAGGAAAAAAATGAACATTGTATCTTGCAACATATTTCCAAATAAAACTTTGAAAACAATTTCTGATTAAAATAATGAGGAATATATGAAATGGCTTGATTAAAAAATACATATGACTTCTGTACAATGATACTGCCCATGCCTAACTAATGGATTTTATAAAAAGTTTATGTTTATAAAAATGTTCGGGTCAAGTAATCAACAGAATGATGAACAGTCTGTTCCGTTAACTTGAAATCTGCATACACTGAACCTCTCACTTTTTTGACTTCGACTTGGCAGGAAGGAAAGCCTCACTTGTATTAATCTGTAACAGGCCCTTTAAATCTTGGTCTAGCACATGTTGCCATAGTTAAATGGACCAACAGAAGCTGAGAGCTGTAGCTCAGTGTACTCAATTAAATGATCAAACAAAAGTAGGACACAGGATTCAGTAATGAACAAAAATGTGATCCAGTGAGAATTCAACCAAAGTTTAACTTAAATATACTTCCCTGTATTACTACTTTTTCCTTTTTATAAAGTTTTCCAAATAGCTTTCAAGTTTACTTTCACTATTTTCCCACTGCCTTTTGTTGTTACTCATTTACATTTCATATTGTCACATATTTACATAACGAGTTTTTCCCAAGTCCTTTGATTTATTTAAAGCAAATCCCCTATTTATAGAGCTACTAGTTTGATGACATGCATACTATTATGATGAAGGTAATATGTCTGTGATCAAATCATAGAGTAATAATCAGTTCTAGATAAAAATGTTTTAAAGGATCAGGCCCTTTAAACCAGAGATTATAGTGTTCTGTAACATTGGAGTGACTATTAGCTATTGTTTTTTGCTTTTGTTTTAAAAAGTGAAACTTTTTATAGATGTAGGATATAATGAACACAATGAGTTATTGTCTTTAAAAAAGGAGAGAAATTTAAATATTGTGTTCTTGTTACTTGCATTTTTTCATACCTTCTCCATCCTGAGAGATATGAAAGCACACTTATGAAAAACCTTGATTTGATTGCTTCTTTATGTACATTTTGGATAGTTGCTGAAATTTTGATTTATTGTGCATATATATGTGGGATATTTCACCATGTTAAACACTAAGTAGATTTAATAATAACAGTGATTAAAAACTTACCTTCATTGTACATTATACAGACTATCACTTTTCATAACACTAAAATGCGACTTTTATTTAAAGCCTCTTGGAAAACTGTGTATACTTGTGTGTAAACATTTGATTTTTTTCCCCAACTGAAAATGTAGGAGGAATTTCATGAGGGCAAAGTTAACCACTATTCATACTGAAATATTTCTGGCAAAAAGGGATATGTTTTTTTTTAAATCATCTTTTATCAGAGATGATGTGGACATGTCTCAGGCATAAATCCTTTGGCAACTACAATGTTTAACAAAAAAAAGTCATTTTAGTTCTCAGGCTGATCTAAACAGGGAGAATGTTATCTGTGTATCATAAAGCTATCCATTTTCAGCACAAATAAAATTAATTTACTTTTCAGCTTTTTCACACTAAGAGTAAGCGTGGGTTGTAAAATCACCTAAGTCAGCTTTTACTGTGAAAACTGTTGCAGCTGAAAGTCCCTGCACTCAAGAGATAATGCTCTTGAAACCTGTAGGAGTATGCTAAGTTAAAAGAAAACTGTCCATGAAAAACCAAACCTGTCTTCCTAATGCTTGAATCTGGGAAAAAAACAAAAACAAAAACCTACCTGGATACAGGGGGGATTTGTAGAACAGTAACTGTATTTAAACAAACAAAACAGTCTTTTCAGTACTGTCTGCATAATCCTTTCATGTTGCTTGTGCTTTTTGCGTTTTTTTCCAGATATGGAGGTCAGAAAAAAAGGAACGTAGCAAATCACTTGCAACTGAGCTTGTCCTATACAGAAGAGAAAGCTAGAAAGGATGCATTTGATAATTTTGAAGCACGAAAGAAAGCAGCTGCCATGAAAGGTTATTTAATGATCCTAAGAAAATGATTAAGCAATCATATTCAGTAATTCCATATTTTCAAAGAAGGTTGGAGTATTGAGAAGGTAGAATACAATGGTGTCCTGTCTTTTTGAAATAAAACTATAAATGCATCTGATATTGGACAAATTTAGTAAATAATATGGTAAACATCCACATGGGGATCATTGAGTATTACAATCAGTTATGGTAAACAAAGTTTGTGAGAAATTTGAGGGCACTTGAAATACAGAAAAGGATATGCCAGTTATCCTGGCTGTTTGACATAAAACCCATACAGAACAGTAAAAAAAAAAAGCTGATTCTGGAATCTCTTAAAAAATTAAATCATAGAAATTTAATTACTTCTGGACTTTTAATGTTATGCTAAATAAATCCTGTCCAGCTGGATTTTCTGCTTTGACTTTGGATGTTTGGGTTATAAAAGAAACTGATGAAATTTAATAAATGAGCTTTTTAAAATATATGAGTTTGCACAGCATCATATGCTAATTAAGCCAAAAATAAAACACCACCAAACAAGAAGCACATGTCTAGAACTTAATATGGCATAGGAGGTAGCCGAGTGACAGATACAAGAAAGAAAGTGTCAGCAGGTAACTGAGCAGAGAAATATTTACAGTGGTATCACAAGGTGCTGGCTTGTTACTAATTTAGGCAATACATTAAGACAATGATTTGTTTCTAATTTAATATTTCAATTAAACTAATTTATCATAAAGCTATGAAATATTATTTCCAAGGCAGAATAAACTGGGAATAAACCCTATAAAATAAAGATTGCAAAACCTGGGATTTTTTGCCTCCTTTTATTCCTGTCATAACAACAGCTGAACCTATGCACTCTTTCTTCTCTAGATAGGTGTTGGGACAGGAAGTAAAACACTTCAATCATCCATCTCACCCATGCAAACACTGATGGAAGAACTCACCTGTATTTTAAACCTTCAGCATCCAGTAAATAACAATCTTGTGAGGTAAAGAGCCTGAGAAGTAAATATGATTTGCATAAAGGTGAGACCATTTAGTAATATAGTATGAGTGTAGCCCATACCTTGACAGTTTATGGTGGTGTCAAGGAGTTCCAGGTGTTTCTAATTTACTGGGCACAGTCAGTCAGTAGAGCTGGGTCTGGAAGCAGCCTCTCCTTTTTGCCTCCCATGTGAGCACCTTAATCACTACGCTGACGACCTGATTACTCCCGCTCTTACTGTGTTCTAATGAAACTTTGCCTTCTCATTTCGTACACACATACATGAACTTAACACAGCGTTATAACACAGCTTCAGCAGCTAGAGGAAGGACACCTAGGCAGTTGAGAAGGTAGCTGTGGAAAAGCTAAGGCTAAGGAACTCCATGCAAGAATAAATCTCTTACGTTGGCAGACAAAGGATGATTTCTTCCCCAAGCCATCCTAGGTAAATATTCTATGCACTTGACTGCAAAACAAGGAAAGGAGTGATAGCTTTGCTATAATGGCCAGTTCCTTCATTTCTTTTTCATATTTCAGAAAAGGTACGATACCTCTTTTTTTCCCCCCAACGTTACGGTCTTTGAAACAAAGGATTTACTTGGCTTTACAGAAAGAAGTGCTAATCTAAGTTGTGTGAGGGATAAATTTAAGATATGCCTCTGTCCTTGAATTGCCTTAGAATATAACTGCTTCCTACTCAACATGCTGGCAGTTGTACTTCATGTTTTGAAGTTTAACTTTTCTCAGTGTATAGGGAATTTGTATACCTAATCTAGGTTTAGGGATTTTACTTAGTTTCCTGTGTTAGCCTTGCAGTTCAGCATTCAGAGATACTAAACCCTTTCTTGGATCTGCTCCCATCTCCCTCAGGCTGCCCAATGGACAAGTAAAATAAATATGATTAATGGTTAAGTGAAAAATATCAGATTGGTCTATGTGCAACATAAAGGTATTTTGGGGGACAGTAAGTGCCATCAGAGGGGAGCATTAGCCTTTGCATCAGAACCACAGAACAGAAACAGTGGAAAAGACCTCTAAGATCATCAAGTCCAACCATCAACCCAACACCAACAGTCCCACTAAACCACGTCCTGAAGTGCCATGTCCACATGTTTTTGAATATTTCCGGTGATGGTGGCTCCACCACCTCCCTGGGCAGCCTGTTCCAATGCCTGACCACTCTTTCAGTAAACAAATTTTTCCTAATATCCAATCTAAACCTCCCTTGGCGCAACTTGAGGCCATTTCCTCTCATTCTGTTGCTAGTTACTTGGAAGAAGAGACCAACACCCACCTCACCACAACCCCCTTTCAGGTAGTTGTAGAGAGCGATAAGGTCTCCCCTCAGTCTCCTCTTCTCCAGACTGAACAACCCCAGTTCCCTCAGCTGCTCCTCATAAGACTTGTGCTCCAGACCCCTCACCAGCTTCGTTGCCCTTCTCTGGACACTCTCGAGCACCTCAATGTCCTTCTTGTAGTGAGGGGCCCAAAACTGAACACAGGATTCAAGGTGCGGCCTCATCAGTGCCGAGTACAGGGGCACGATCACTTCCCTGCTCCTGCTGGCCACACTAGTGCTGATACAGGCCAGGATGCTGTTGGCTGGCCTGGGCACCTTGGGTCATCAGACCTATGTGATGTGAAACATACAGTCCACAGACTTTCAACATTAGTTTAAGCAATTTCTTTGGCCAGCCTGAATTTTCTTACCTCAAAAAAGATCAGTTTTCTGCAGATAAGTCAGGGAGCTAGGGGAATAGGGCTCATTCTGTTTCAACTGTTCCGCTGTGAGTATAGGATGGACTAAGCCAGTATTCACTGGTTAGACAACTGAGAGACAGTAGAGATTCAAAATTACTAATAAGGCACTTAGAAATACTTGGCAATCTCAAGAAAGAGTTTAGGTACATATAATTCTCTTCAAACAAGCAAAAGAGGGTAAGTAATGTGCATGGGAGGAAGGGTTCTTGGGAGCAAAAGTATTTTAATGAAAATGGGGGGGGTAAAAGTGCATTGCAGTGAAAAAAATACTGTGCTGATGGAGACAGAAGGGGTGTGAGGAAGGAAGAATAATTCCTGTAAGAGGAGACAGAAACACATGGCAAGAAGAGGTGGTCAGACTTTTAGAGCAGCCATTGAAAAACCTCTTTTCCATCTCAAGATTATTATGCAGCTTAAGCAATCCTATACATACCATGAGCACTTACCAGGCAGGAGCTGGCACAGGTACCTGGAGAGACGAGTGCTTCAAGGAGAAGGTTAGACTAAGTGCCCTCATCTCTCAAAATAAAATTTATAGTGAGAGCGCTGGGGAGGCAGAGGACATAAAGGTCTCAAAATGGAGGTTTCGTGATGGAGGAAGATGGTGTGCAGCTTAATCGGGCTGTGAATCCCTGTACTACCTATTAAAAAGGTATGCAAAAAGGGTGTCAGTAGACAAATCTAGGCTGCTCAGTCTGGGACCACATATCACTGTCAATAGCATTTTACTTGAGCTCTAGAAGCAGTTATATTAAGGCTCACTTCTGCATCTGATGATTGAGATAAAGACTCTACACTTGATTCTCAGACCAGCAGTAGAGCCTGAAAAAACAGTAAGAAATATGTGCCTGAAATATAGCTACATAAAAATGATGCTAATCAATGTTTCCATTTTAAAGCATCTTTCATGCTTCAAAAATGTTTAACAATTGTTTACATATAATTTGTATTTTAAACCATGATGTATTCTGAAGTATATGGAACAAAATTAACTTTATCTCAATAACTTCAGACAAAGTTGATTAAGGGGGAAAAAGATTGAAAGTAGCAAGAGATGTGAAAGGTTTAATAACAGATGGATGGTCACACTGAGATCTTTGAGAGTTTAATTTCAGTCTGTGTATAAGAAAAATGTCACCAAGATGATGACTCAAACTGAAAAAAAATCTGATTCTATGCCTATTTTGCTTAATTGCTGTATCACCAGAATGCAGAGAGAACTGTATGAGCTTATCTGTAGAAGGGATAAAAATCAGAGCTATGAGGTTATATACATTTATGCTCTGTAGTTACCATCCAGTTGTGGAGGAAAAAAGAGAAACTCCTCTAACTTCCCTGTCATGCATCCCTTGTCGTAAGGAATGGTAACCATAAAGCTTGTATTCAGAGCTTAAGCCTCCTTTAATAGATTTAGTCTAGTAAAAATTTAGTAAAAATGCTCTGAATGAATAAGGAACGATAACAGAGCAGATGCTGCCCCACATGCACTTTTGAGAAAACTCCTCAGCAAGGGAGGAGGAGGAATTTATGTCATCATTGCATCAGCTTCTCTTGAGGTTTCTGCCTCATTAAGAAGAGACCTCCTTGAGGAAGCTTACTAGAAGATGTGGATCTGTTTTGCACCTAACCCAGATCAGCATCTTCTAGGCAAACTCGAGGTCTATGTGTATGCATATTATTTGTTCTCTTTTTTTCCCTAGAACTGTTGCAAAATTAATTTTTTTCTGAACATCTTATCCCAAGCCACAGTTATGTTCATACAGTCATGTTCATACAACATAAATTGTTTCATGATTTCTGTTAAGTTATTCCAGACAACGCAATAAATCAAAGTCAGAGCTTAAAACCTGAAACAGCATCATAGTTTACTGTTTGTTGTTGCTTCCTCCTGCCCCCTTTTAATCATCAAAGTATTTCAGCCCTCTTCCTTTCTTTGACACTTACAACCTAGTTTTTATGCCACTTCATTACTTACTATGAGTACTTACTACAGATTGCTTTCTGTAATCTTTCATCTTTGAGTTGTCGAGGGGACTTCTGAGACTTTGGGGTTTTTTTGCTAGTTTGCAGTAATGAGAACAGGTTTCCTATGATGTGAGGCCAATAAAGATCTTGATTCCTTTGCAGCCAGTTGCAGAGCATACGTGAGAATATAGACTACAGCATAATGTCAACTGTAGGACAAAAAAATGATTAATGTGTATAAATAAAGTCATATTTCGATACCTACCCATCTCTTCTGTTATTCCAAAGCACAGAAAACTGCCACTTGCATACCGATACGACATAGCTTGAAGAGGGAGTAAAATACTTTAAAAAAAGTAGTCTTGGCCACTCCTGTCTCGAATATTTCAGCGAACTGTGATAGAAGGTAAGAGATTTTCATCAGAGATCCTCATCTGGAAAACTCAGTGGCAAGTTTTTACCTTTTGTAGGTGATGCTGTATGAGAACAGCTATTGACAAATGTATGTTCACACTATTTCCCTGTGCTGAGTAATCTTTAGAAGCCCTCAGTACTCTGGTAAAGCTGTCCTAGTGCTTCTGGAAGATCCACTTCATGACGACAGGCAGATTAGCCAGAGCAATTTAAGATAAGAGCTGTGCTGCAATAGGTGGTAAGTTTGAAAAAAACCTGTAATACTCTTCTTTCTCCTGCTTTTGTCTGTTTGAGTCTTGGAGCCTGGCTTCCAACTGGGTTTGTTACTGAACTGCTGCTGTAACAGTTCTAAGAAATATGCAAAACCAAGAGCATATATCTATCATATATGGTTTGCCTTTTTTTGTGATATGTGGATATGAAGGTTAAGTTAGAGCACTGTACAATGTCTAGCAAGTAAGAACATCTCAGTTCACCAAGCAATGAAAAAAAAAAAAATCTCCTCAGTTTTCTAATCCATGGCAAAAATTGTATTTCTCTATTCCAGGTTTAAGGATATTTCGGGAAGGAGATTGTTATTGCAGTTGCTGGTGCCATCCATTACCTTTCAACACATCTAGATAGGATATTTGTGGGTGGGATTATTTGGGTATAGAATGACTGGCAGATGCATTTACATTAACCATGCTTTTTAGAAGTTTTAATTTTACTTTAAAAATGTAACTGTTCCTTTTTTTCATCTCTGTTCTGCTAGCAGTTCAGGCCTTGTATTCTACCTCTGAAGATTAAATAAAAACAAACAATTCAAAGATTAGTAATTCCCTTCTCTTTGGAGATATCCATGGTTGTACATGCTTACATACTCATACTTTATGAAACTGCATACTATATAGCAACATACTATCACATTGAATACTATATGGCAACTCAGGAAGAGTACGGGGATCTTGTAGGTCATGCGGAGAGAAAATTAGAAAGGCAAAAGCCCACCTAGAACTCAGTCTGGCCGTGGTCATAAGGGATAACAAAAAATGTTTTTACAAATGTATTAACAACAAAAAGAGAGGCAAGGAGAATCTCCATCCTTTACTGGATGGGGGGGCGGGGAACATTGTCACCAAGGATGAGGATGAGGATGAGGTACTTAATGCCTTCTTTGCCTCAGTCTTTAGAAGTCAGACCAGGTATCTGCAGAGTATTCAGCCCCATGAGCTGGAAGACAGGGATGGAGAGCAGAATGGAGAGTTTCCTCCCTTAATCCAGGAGGAAGCAATTAAAAACCTGCTATGCCACCTGGACACCCACAAGTCTATGGAGCCTGATGGGATCCACCCAAGAGCACTGAGAGAGCTGGCAGAGGAGCTTGCCAAGCCACTCCCCATCATTTATCAGCAGTCCTGGTTAAACAGGGGAGGTCCAAGAAGACTGGAGGCTTCTTAATGTGATGTCCATCTACAAGAAGGACCTTGGTACTGGGGAAGATTATGGAGTGGCTCATCTCACAGGGCATGTGCAGGACAACCAAGGGATCAGGTCCAGCCAGCATGGGTTCATGAAAGGCAGGACCTGCTTCATCAACCTGATCTCCTTCTATGACCAGGTGAACTGCCTAATGGATGAGGGGAAGGCTGTGGATGTTGTCTACCTGGACTTTAGTAAAGCCTTTGACACCCTCTCCCACAGCATTCTCCTGGAGAAACTGGTGGCTCGTGGCTTAGACAGGTGTGCTCTTCGCTGGGTGAGGAACTGGCTGGATGGCCGAGCCCAGAGAGTTGTGGTGAACGGCGTTAAATCCAGTTGGCGCCTGGT
>NW_010541005.1:12129-33719 GCF_000687285.1 Phaethon lepturus
AGCTGCCGGGTGGAAAATGAGCTGAGGATGCTGGTTGACAGTCAGCCGAACATGAGCCGGCAGCGTGCCCAGGTGGCCAAGAAGGCCAACAGCATCCTGGCCTGTATCAGAACTAGTGTGGCCAGCAGGAGCAGGGAAGTGATCGTGCCCCTGTACTTGGCACTGGAGAGGCCGCACCTCGAATCCTGTGTTCAGTTTTGGGCCCGTCATTACAAGAACAACAGAGGATGCTGGTTGACAGTCAGCCGAACATGAGCCGGCAGCGTGCCCAGGTGGCCAAGAAGGCCAACAGCATCCTGGCCTGTATCAGAACTAGTGTGGCCAGCAGGAGCAGGGAAGTGATCGTGCCCCTGTACTTGGCACTGGAGAGGCCGCACCTCGAATCCTGTGTTCAGTTTTGGGCCCGTCATTACAAGAACAACATTGGGGTTGTTGAGTGCATCCACAGAAGGGCAACGAAGCTGGTGAGGGGTCTGGAGAACAAGTCTGATGAGGAGCGGCTGAGGGAGCTGGGGTTGTTTAGTCTGGAGAAGAGGCGGCTGAGGGGAAACATCGCTCTCTACAGCTGCCTGAAAGGGGGTTGTGGTGAGGTAGGTGTTGGTCTCTTCTCCCAAGTAACTAGCGATAGGGTGAGAGGAAATGGCCTCAAGTTGTGCCAGGGAGGTTTAAAGTAGATATTAGGAAAAACGTCCTTACGGAGAGAGTGGTCAAGCATTGGAACAGGCTGCCCAGGGAGGTGGTGGAGTCACCATCACTGGAAGTATTCAAGAAATGTGTAGTCATGGTACTTCAGTACATGGTTTAGTGGGCATGGTGGTGTTGGGTTGATGGTTGGACTTGATGATCTTAAAGGTCTTTTCCAACCTTAATATTTTTATGATTCTATGAACAGTAAAATTTTCACTCAAACAATGCTTACTAAAACCTGGAAAGAAAAAAGCTGCAGAGACTATGAAGTCCATCTCATTTCCTTAGAAGAAAAGTGCAAAATTCTGTTAAGCAGGATTTTGAAACCCTAAATATGAGAGTTTTAAGATAAGGAGTATTAATTTTTAAACTCTGGTGACATTAAAAATATACTATTATAAATGGAAGACATTTCTGTGAAGCTCTTTAATACAGTGCAGCTTATAACTATGTACACGTAAAAAAATCTATTCACAATTTTAAGCTACATTCATTTTTTCCTGACTTCTGCTAGTGTTTTAAACACAGTAGTTAATCTTGAAATGAGCTTCAGTTCAGTTAGTATTCTATAGTGTACTGCAGAATTTTAAAAATACTGTTGGAAAGAAATGGGATGGATGTGTCTTTGGAACGCAACCTCAAAAAGGTAAGTGTACAGAACTTCAATTACAGTAATTTCTGTTACTGAGTATGACTATTTGGAAATAAGACTAGCCATAGCGAGTTTTTGTTGAAGGGGGAAAATAGCAGGGAAAATCGTCCCTTCCGCAGAAACAGTGAAATAACTTTGTACAGGAGTCTATATGTAATAAGTAAATAAAATAATGGAAGGGTTTTTTGTTGTTGATGTTGAGCTAAAAGGTAGACTGGATTACTTAAAGTAACTTGAGGGGTGGAGGGAAAATCACACAGTAGGGAAAATTATCCTTCCAAGTATCTTCATGGATGCTCATAGCAAATGTTGCCATTTTTCAGGATTTTTTGTTGTGTTTTCTGCAAAGGCATTGGGTAGTTACTTTGATAGAGCTGATTGGGCTTTTTTTCTAATCAATATGTCATTTTCCTGTCATAACCATCAGGCACAGTGAGTGAGTACTTAATTTTGTCCTTCTTTATTAAAGATGGAAAGATGACTCACCCAGGTTCTGTGGCAACCAACTGATTATTTTGTCTCCCCTCCCAGGGGATGTCTGTTGATTTGCTTAGGTCATTGGTAATACCCCTTCTGAAGGCTGTGGCTGTTCTTGTATTTTATCAGTGCAGCAGTTCAGACATCATGTTGCATTTGATGTACTCGGTTTCTTTAGTTTTTTTCAGGTAGTTGTTCAAACACAGTTGTGAATTAAAGTGCACGCACATTCATTATGGCTCTATCCAGTCTTGTTTCCATGACTTCACATGAAAGCAATCCATTTGTAAATAGGGTCTGTTAAATATTTAAAAACAGTTACATATTTCTCTATTAAAACCATTTTTCTGAGGTTTAGAAAAACATAGCTACAATTTTTTTCTTTATCACAACTTCTCACTTTTCCAGTTGTGTTTCTTGTTTAAATACAGGTGTTTACATGTAGGAAAGGCTCTTCTGACTATTGTCATCTTGGCAAATGGGAAGAAGGGAATAGTGGAGGCAATAGAAAGCTCACTTGCAAATTTTTCTTCCAGCGTGTTGGTGTGGGTTGTTGTAAAATTGGGTAACATTCTTTAGCGCTGTGCACACTGAATAGGGCAGTCATTATCACTGCATCATTGTATTTGATATTAAAGATACTTCTTACGGCACGGCAAACTAGGCACAGACCGGGAACTGAATTGTACTAGCAAAGTGTCAGAAGAGGGACCTGTTTTGATGGAGCATGGGATTGTCATTCAGTGTCTGGGTTATATGGTGCTTCACTTAAGCATCAGAGTCCCCTTGGATAAAAACTGACAAGGTTCATTAGACAGGCTTTAAGCAGGTAGGACAAAATAGAGAAGAATCTTTTCCTTAGCAGTAATGTAACACGTACTTCTGTCAGAAGTGTTCTGCCATAAGTTATGACAAATAAGAAATGCGTAACATGCTGTGGAATGGATCATCACTGTTGATCATTGAAGCCAAGATATTATTAGGATTTGAAAAAAGGATTAGACATTTAAATGGATGAGAACATCCACAGGTCTTTTAGATCAAATTAGAAAGAGCTATAAACCCTTATGCTTCCAAGAAATACCATGCTCGATTTGATGGGGAAGAAAAAAAAACTTACTTTAAAATCAGATGACTCCATTACTTACCACTATTCTAATTCTGTATTTCTCTGAGGGTGGCACCCTGGCTACTCTCAGAGGGAAGGTACCAGACTAGAGATATTTATGGTTACACGTGCAGTGTACAGGAGTCACGTAAGAAATGAAATAAATAGCATGTGACCAAAAAAAAAAAAAAAGGTACAAGAGTAAATCAAATCATACTATTGGAGTATTCGTATGATAGTATATGACATAAACAAACAGTTGAAATGTATACCTTCAGGATAGCTTGGTGAATAATATCTGTTTATTTCTAAAGTTTCTTTGCCATTTCCATCAGTTTAGGAGTTTCAGGGTTTTTATTCATTTTGTACTCACACTGTTAAGGAGAATGTGATACAAGGATAAACACTGAATGTTCTCCTGGAAGCAGTTAATAGAAAATTACACCTTAAACTCACACCACACAGTTTAAAATAGTGATAGACATAATTTTGTATGAGTGTTTGTTTAGAATGTTCTAACTTCATTCATAATAAGTTCAGAAATGGAATATAATTTCATGTTCTTACTTGTAATACTGGTATAATGTTGCACTATAAATTTCTAGCATTATCCAGTATTTATAAATGCCCTCTGTGTAATGCTGCAACATAATTTAAGTGCGTAAGTTCTTAATTTATATTACTCATCTTTGACCTCAATATGCATTAATATCATGGTAAGAATATAATTGGCCACAGGAGATTTTAGAAATATTTTTAGAGTTTAATTTGTGCTTTCAGACATGCGGAGGGGAATCCACAGGACTGGGGCTAGAAGGAGAAATTGACAGTAGAGAATGTGTTAATTAAATCTGCAGACAATACCAAGCTAGGAGAGACAGCAGTATATTGAAGGGCAAGAATAGAATTCAAATTTATTTTGACAAATTAAAGCAATGGACTGAAAAACTTAAGATGAAATCCAAGAGGGAAAAGTACAAAATAGTACATTTGCAGGATTGCATAAATACAGATGAAAGATCATCTAGTTAGGTAGCAGCCAGGAGCTACAGTGGATCTCGAGCTAAACAAGAGTGATGCTATCGCTAAAAAGTCAACCACCACACTGGAAAATATAAAGCAGAAATACAAGCTTCTAGATGCTGTTACATCTTAGAAAAGATAGGAGTCACTTTGGCAGAGTCCAGTGGACAGCAACTAGAAGGAATGGAAAGAGGTGTAGAAAATGTGGTTGGGTTACTGAGAAGACTGAAAAAGATAGCCAAAAGTGAATATTTGAGGGATCAAGGGAATGAGAATAGTTTTAAGATTTGCAAGAATGTTTTCCCTGTATGCATGGCGATGGCAGGTTTGCAAAGACAGTATTTAGGTTAGACATCTGGAAAATCTTTTTAGCAACAGCAGGATACACAAACATCTTTCAGATTTCACTAGTTTGCAGTTGTTCATGCTTTGAGTCAGTGGGATGAGCAAGACAATCTTTTGAGACTCCTTCCAGGACTTCAAGATCCACTTCTTTACAGACAACCTAGGACTTTCAGCAGGAACCAGCCTGCAATCCTTTCTGGCCTTCTTTACATGGAAGGAGCTATCAGGGTTCTGTGGAAAAACATAGTATACATGAGAAGGGAGGAGAGGGGAAAAGTGACAGCAGCTTGGGTAACAAAAATATTGATCCCAAAGATTGCAGTAGGGTTGGGACCTCTAGATATTTATTGGTTGAATACAAACTGCAAATTCATGCATACAATTTTTGGAAATTTTGTACACGTTGCAAATATTAGAAGAAATCAATTTAAAGGTACTTGGCTGAAATTATTAAAAAAATATGAATATTGCTCCCCCAATTTTTCCATTCATTCATGATTTTTGCAGTCATAGTGAATTATTCTTTTATGTTCGTGTCAGCTATACTGCTTTACAATTTGACCACAACAGAAAAAAAATTTTTCTGTTATAGAGACTAATCCAGTGAGTACTGAGAAAAAAACCACCAGGGACCAACTCTTCCTTCCTGGAAGAATCTAGCTATAGTCACAAATATGTCTGGCAACTAAGAGAGCTACACAGTCTTATTCCCTCATGAGTATAGCTGATGATGCTGCAGAGCTCACCTTTATAACCTGGTAACAAGTATTTCAACTAGAATGGAGACATCTTGCATATATATCTAATATGGAAGATGGATTTAGAACAAGAGAATTTCTTGCCCATTACGTTCCACCCAGCTCAGGAGACTTGAACTGTTTGGAAAATATGTGCTAACTTTTCAAAGGTAGTCAAAATTAAGTACTTATACTCTGGTTTATAAAGAGTTCCTTTACAATCCCTTGCATATATTTAGATACTAAAAATAGCCTAATTTTCAGAATTATGGAGTATTTAATATACTTAATGTTACACAGATGGTAATAGAGGAATACAAATAGATTCACTCTGAGAAAATACACAGGTCAATTTATATTTCAGTGAATATTTCAGTAATTGCCACATAGCTCAAATGTCTCTGTTGTTAAATACAGGTTTAGATCTGTAGATCATTAGAATTCAGGGAATCATTTTTTGGACAGTGAAGAAATACTTGCTACATTATGCCATCATTGCTGCTCACAGAATTAATCTTAGTGAGGTTCACAGACAGTTCAGCTTTGGTCACGCCTACAAGTCCAGCCCTAAATTGAACAACAGGCAGTGGATGGGAACTTCTGATCATGGAATCCCCAATTCTGTACTGTAAGGAAACTGAGGCATGAAAATTATGCAACTGATAATAATTAATCTCTGTTTTCTTCATTGCATGCAGAAAATCTCCTGAATTCACACAGTCTCAGTATTAAACAGTTTAATACAGAATGAAAGGGAGGGAATAGTCTGCAGAAGAATGAAAATAATAAATAGGAAAAAGGAGGCATTGAAGTAAGTAGAAGATGTCAGAAGATAAACGAGGCTGGAAATGAAAAATAAGAAGAGACAAGAAAGTAAGAGTGTAAAGTCGATTAAAAGCTTCCAAGAAAAAGACAAATAAAGGTCACAAACAAATAAAATTATTCACAGTCAAAGGCCTCAGTGGTGATATGATGAGTTTTTACAATTGCATGAAGGAGAAAAAAGACTAGAGATAATGTCTTAAACTGACAGAGACCTGAGACAACAGCAGACTGGGTTTGGCTGGACTTCATGAAAGTCTTGTGCTCAAGGCAAAATAATGCTAGGTTTTAGTGGATTCCAGGCTAGAAAAGCCATTCAGTAGAAAACAAACAAACAAACAAACAAAACCACAGCCCAATCCATTCACCTTAATTAAAATAAAAGTCAGAATAAAACAGCAAATAGTTTAGCCCAGTAGCATTCACCTACCCACTACAATTAATGGAGGTTCTTGATCAGCAAAGATCAGTTAGAAGATGCCAGGCATACAGCACAAAACCCAAAAAATATGCTATTGTTGACCAAATGTATGTCCCACTGCAGCCTCCTTTAAGAGGTACAACTCTCTGTAGCTGAGGAAGTTATGTTAATTGTGAGATCCATGACGAGATTTGTTTACCTGTTATAAGAATATCAGATCTCACAACATACGCGCTGTGCTCTTTGTCAAAGTATTGCAGTAAGCCAAATCTAAAAAGGTACTTATAAATTAAATTATATGTATAAACATCTAATAATGTTGCAAAGAATTCAAAGAAATTAAATGCCATGTATATAGCAGAAGCTGTACTTGTAACCTGCTGTAGCTGCATTTTTAAAAAGTGCATTTCAAGACAGTGTGTATCTTTAGAAGCAGGGACACGTTTGTGAAGTTCAGCCATGCTCCAAAATGCGGGAGAGATGATAGAGAGGTCATGTTTCGCACTGTTGTTCTTTCTAGAAAGCCCATGATGGAATGGCCCATGTGAACTGAAATAAGAGACATCCTCCTGTATCCCATATTGCCTGTGCTTTGCTGGCATTTTCTTCAGTGAGTGTGTACACGCATGTTATCACGCTCTAGATGGGGAAAGTGAAGGAGGATTTGTTCAGTTAAACTGTTAAGAAAGCAGATTAAGTGTCTATTGATAGAAAGCTCCAATGCTTGTCTTCATGTCACCACAATGTATCACATCCGTTCATTACAAACTGATGCAAACTGGCAGGCAAAATTAACACATGTCAACTTTGTGTCTTCACTCTGAGGACTAATAGGCATCTTAGCGTATTTTTTACTACTATATGTCTTGCTAACAGGCTGATACTGTCACAGATGAAAGGGATAGTCTTCTAGTGGAGGTAATCCTGGGCCCAGAGCATACTACAGTGTTCAGAAAAGCCCACAGGCTAATCAACTCTGCGAAGATAATGTACTGTAAACGACAAACAAAAGCTCCAAGTCATTCAACTCCTGAAAAAGCACGGTATATATTTTTAGAGTACAAGAAAAGTGGGATGAATGCCCGCAGCAAACCATCTAAGTATATAGGAATAAAAGGTATGTGAAAGCTGAGGATTTGGGGGGCTCTATTTGTTCACTCTTCTAAGCCCTGGGAAACTGAGGAAACTCATGAGTGTACATGCTGAGTCTAGGTCAGAAACAAAGTACTGTTCAATTTGTGTAAGTTGTCTTACACAAATTACCTGTCATTAAGTGACTGTACAGGACACTATATACATCTGTACACAGATCATATACTGCAGTAATAGTAACAAGCTCACAGCAATACAATTTTTGAAATAAGAAGGACGTTAACAACTTGCAGTGGACAGTTGTCTCATTCATTTACACATTTTTATTTTGTGTTATGTTTCTGTGATTATCTACATGGAAAGTCGAGAGGGTTGGTCTTACTCTGAAGAAGAATGGATCTTATTCAAGGGGAGATTTTGGAGACTGTAGGATGTGGCAAGCAAGAATGATACTGATCTTCACTTTTAACAAAAAATTGATAATATTTTTTTTTTAAAGGCATCTTGTGATTAGACATAGTGGTTCTGAATTTTGTGGAAAACACACAAGTGATACAGAAGAGTCCATTATATGCTGGCAAAAACTGCATGAAATTTGGCTACTATGTCAAACACATTTGCATATCTATACATGATTTTTAATAGTGAGCAACAGATACCAATGAAGCATGTGGGAGAAAGAAGGGAGAGAAAACCAGAGTAAACCTAAAGGTGTCTGAGTGGTATAAATTTCATCTCTGCAACAACTGGAAAAAGTTGGAAAGTCATCTGAAGCAGAAACATATAGTAATATTTTCTAGAAAGAAACTGAAAGATAAGAAAAAATCTTGTTTTACATATAAATTATTGTTGCTCTTTTGAACAGAGCAGAAATGAGTAATGAGTGTAGGAAACAGCTGTAGGGTCATGAAATAAAATCATGAAGTAACCTAGATTAAAAATGGGAAATAAAAGGAGGGAAATTTTTGCTTATATAATGAACAAAGGTCTTTGAGGATAGACAAGCATATGATAAGTTGCTGTACATAATGTTTACAAAAGAGGTACTTACTGATCAGTGATTTTAGCTATTTTAAGGTATAGAATTTGTCCAACAGTACATTTTTTTCTGACATGAACAGACCATGCATTTCTAGTCAGCATAGTATATGAGACCACTTATGTGATCTTTTTCAAAGATTAATTAATGAAAAAAGATCCGCCCATATCTATTACAAAAAAAAGCCCCAAAACAGTTAACAGTCACTTACAAATTTATCAACTGGCAAAGGCTTCAGAAAATACCCCACAATTAGTGCAAATATTCACAATGTTATGTTTTCTTCATAAAAGAGAAGATATTTTTGATATAAGCAAAACATGATAAGAATGAAAAAAAACTTGCCAAGAAGGTGTACAGTTTTCCTAGAAAAAAATTACTTTCGACCATTTACCTTGTTACTGAATTTTACAAATACGGAGTCAATTAGCTTTTTTCCAGGAGCTGAAAGATGCGTCCTCCAAACAGCCTTACAAATAATACTTATCTTTCAGAAAGGTCTACATGCAACTCTTCACAAATCTGGAAAGAAATCAAGTAACAATTTGATAGACCTGACTGTTAAGTACTCTTCTCAAATTTTGTAGTGTAATCCTCTTTGTATAAAACCATGTTTTCGCACCATCCCAGTTTCTGCCATCCCTGACTACACATTTGTTGTTTAAAGCCTCTTCCCTCTCTTCCCAAATATACAATAGAGTAGAGAATCGTGCTGGATTAAGTAGAAGATGCGCATCTTATGCTCCATAAATGATTTGTGCATCCTATGAAAATTTACACTCCTGTAGCACAAAGTGCTAGGAAGACAAGATTTAAACGCTTTGTAAAACACGCTTCTCAACATGTTAAGAAGCAGGAGTTACTATATTAAATACATTTATGCAGGTATAAGCAGGAAAACAACTGGGCTATGCAAAAGGTTTAGCACAAAAATCAGGAACCAGACTCAGCGAAGTGAATTGCATATGAAGCCATGTTGTGACAGTTGTGGCAGTTCAGTCAGAAATCTACTGGTAATGTAGAGGCACATCCAATATTCATATATTCTTCCCTGAACTATTTCACCTAACTTTAGTCTAATATGGAGCCTAAACTGTAAGAATTATTTGAGACAGGAGCAGAGCATGTTGTTTAATGTCTTAATTCAAGTGTCTTGTGATGCATACACTTAATCTGAAACTCTTGACGTAGTTTACCTGTTCCAGTCATGACCACTGACCGCTATAGCTTGTGTCAATGGTGCAATCATTACATATGCCAATGATGTGGAGACATCCAACACACACAATCAAATCTTTCCACTTAAATCAAAATTTTCCACTTAAATAATAGTACCATCCATCATTATAATATCACTGACAAAACTGCAGTGCTCAGCATTACTCAGCAGTTTCATTTGTGTCCATCACTTTGACAAAATCATAATTAGAATGCTAAAACAGATTTTCATGAGCGCTTTGACGAGTCGCTAAGTTAAAATGTAGGGAACACTGCTCCAGACTGTCTAAAATTTAGTATATACCGTACAAGTGGTGGTAAGATGAAATGAAAGACGTATGAAGTCATCAATCAACTTCTTACTCCAGCTATCCAATTGGTTGGTAGCAACCATCCAATTTTATTCAGCAGATCAAAATTAAAATGTGGAAGCACAGCTTTCATCATATTTCAAATATTTATTTCACATATCCTCTAAAAATATAGCTGTCAAATAAGTTTTAAAGATTACAGTCTGTATGATGTCTCCATTCTTCAAGAAATTCAATTTAAATGAAATGGTCAAAATGCTGTCATCAAAGAATATGACTGAAGAGATAAAATTAAATCCAGTAATACTTTTAAAGGAATCTTAAAACACTTTTCACTTATTATGCATAAAATAAATACTTTCATGTGGAAAGGATACTTATTTTTTGCCAGTGAAGCATACTAAGAGTCAGATTGCAAGCTCCAAAGCTATGGATGTGTGAAAAGGTGAATTTGAATGGGGCTTTTCTGCTGTATAGAAGGAAAGTACATTACAGGGGCATATATATCATGAAAATTTACTGGCATGAGTTAAACTTGATTTTCCTATTCACAGATAGTAATCTCATGTATATTACACATGTCCTCCCAAGACTGCCAATATTACTTACATACAGCCATGTAACATCAGGTATTTTAATATGAGAACGCTTCACCTGGATTTAAGAAAATCTTGGTAAAAACAATGCTGATAAAAAACCCCTGTAACTTTCCATCTATAAAGTCATACTCCCTGAAATGGGATTATACTACAAGAGGTTACACTGGCTTAATGAATAAACAAGACATTAGTACCATTAATTCAACCTTTATTATCAGCAAGATAATGTCAAGGAAAAAGAAAATATAGTCTTACATAACAGGCACAATGGATTTCAAACACAGTAATTACAGGCTCTCCCCACGGCAATAGAACAATGCTGTGCACGTTGTGATGGGGAGCTGGAACGTACCCTTTTCCAATTGTAGAAACACTTGTTTGAAGCTTTGTTCAGGAAAAATACTGTATCTTAAATATGTTGTTGCTGCAAAAGTGAACACTGCTTACCACAGTCGTAGAACTTTTTATTGCAGACATGAAGGAGAGGATGGCAATTTTGGAAAAGTGGAAAAGATACATCTATTCAATGTTGTATTGATTGCATCAGCTGCTTAATGTTTCTGAGAAGTAGCAGTAGACTTGATGAATAAGGGCTAAAGGTGATTAGTTGTGGTTTACAAGCATATAAGGGCAATTTATCACATTGCTTATCTCAAACTGAAAGTGCTTTGATTACCTGAAAAAGAACATAAGACAGGGACAGAGAATTTTTGGTACTAAGTATATGAATGTAGACAAAATTATCTAAATTTGATACTAACATGGAGTCCATAAAACAATGCTGTTCTCATCTTGTTCTTTAAGTACTGCTACAAATCTCTAGTTTGTTTCTTGTTTTTGTGAGTCTTTCATAAATGTGGTCTAGAACATTTGTGTCCTCATAGGAAATTTCATTAACAAATGTTTAAAATACTGATCTCTAGAGGATTGCCTCCATGGCCTTGCATAATAGAAAGAGAAGAAAACAGAATTTAAAGGAAGAAATGCAAAATGCTAAAATTAAGTAGTTCATTCTGAGAGTAACATGTCTCATTAAAGCAAACTTTGTGTATTGAACTACCAGAATCAGATTTGATTAATGGTCTCATATATTAAGTTTATCATTCTCTGGGACATTTGTCTGTTAGACCTTCCTGTTTTCCCCATTTAAGAAAATAAGTAACACAGTAAAATGGCTATTGCTTTTTCCTTGTACCTCTGAAGAAGACTTTCAGTTCATTTCAACATGTTTAGAACAGTTGCATATTTCCTCACAGTCTTTTTACTTAAACTTTTCAGTATGAAGGGTACAGTATCTCTGTTCTGGAAAGTGCATTTTTATGTCTTACGTTCATACTGATTGACCAAGTTACTGTCAGTGGCTGTTTATGGGGGATAGAAAGCGATGTAGATGTTTCATCCTACTTGTCAATGTATTTGTCAACAAAAGATCATCATAAAAATTGTCATCTCTTCTGTCGTACCATCAAAGTTATACAATGGGTGGACAAGGCACTCAATTTGCTTCTTGCAAGAATTATTCCATATGTCAAAATTTAGGTAGAGTAGCTGTAAATCAGGTAGGAGATTAACTGATTTAGCAATACATACCAAGTCCCTAGATAATACTAAGGATTTTACCTGCCAGTATTGTCAATCAAGTTCCTTCAGCACTAAAAATCCATTTAGAAAAATAAAAATTCCTGCCTCACTTCCTTGCCCTTCAGTCATGATACCCCTTCTTTCTTAAATGTCATGCTGAATGTATTTAAATCTGTACCAGGAATACCTAAAGTGAAATTTTGCAGTCCTTGAACTGAGACTAATTATGTTCTTGCATGTATAGGAGTTTCATGTTTTTTGGTCAGACTTTCAATAAAAATATAACTTCAGTTATATTTTTTTTCTTGTTTAGCCACCAAATATATAAAATGTCATGTATTCATTGTCTAATTGCTGATATTTGACATTTAGTCTTTCCATTGAAATACATGGTAGGACTGAAACATCAGTTACAAAGAGAATATTGACATTTCATTCCTGCCTTATATTTCAATGATGCAAATTCCCTATTTGTGTATACAGGCACATCAGTGAAAATGGAATTGAGTCAGGGGGACAGAACAAGTGAAGGAAATATAATTTAAAAGAAAGTGGGAAAAAACCAAATTTGAAAGGGAAGAGAAAGGAACAGGCAATTGCATGTCTACTGTGTTTAGACCTGTAATTCAGTTCTTTATTTGTCCATATAGTATGCTATTATAGCTCTTAAACCTGGCTTAGACCAGGTTTTTAGTGTAAAGTATTTTCCATTTGAAGCTTTAATTACTGTCATGAATGTGATAATGTTAACATGCAATTTGACCATTCTACTGTGTTAACATGAACACATAAACAACCTTTATTAGAAAGTTATGTGAAATGGGAAGTTATTAAAAAAAACATATGTTCCTCTGGTGAGTTGGCCTTAGCCAACAACTAAGCACCCACCTAGCTGCTTGCCCCCGCCTCACCCTGATTCCTAATCAGAAGAGCCAAAGTGAGAAAAACTCATGGGTCAAGACAAAAACAGTTCAATAAGTGAAGCAAAGGTTGGGGAAAAAATTTAGAAAAGCAAGTGATAAAGGCAATCATTCACCATGTCCAACAAGCAGACTGATGCCCAGCCATCCTGCAAGCAACAGTTATTTTGGAAAGACTACCACCTAGCTTTTATTGCTGGAAATTATGTCATAGGGCATGGAATATCGCTTTGGTCAGTTCAGGTCATCTCACCCAGCTGTGTCTCAATCTCTTGCCCACAAGTAGCCTACTCACTGTGGGAGCAGAGTGGGAAACAGAGAAGGCCTGGGTGCTGTGCAAGTCCTGTTCAGCAGTAAAACACTGGTGTGCTTTCAACACTGGTTTAGTAACAAATCCAAAACACAGCACTATACAGGCTGCTATGAAGAAAGTTAACCTCATCCCAGCCAGCCAGATTCAGTACAGTTCTTCATTCTGTCATGCTTTAACCCTGGCCAGCAACTAAGCACCGCACAGCTGGTCATTCACTCCCCCGCAATGGGATGGGGAGGAGAACTAGAAGAGTAAATGTGAGAAAGAAACTCGTGGGTTGAGATTAAAATAGTTTCATAATTTAAAAAAAAGAAAAAATAAAAGTAAGGGAAAGAAAGGAAAACAGAGAGAAAAATAAAACCAAAGAAAAACCAGCAATGCAAATGAAAAAAATGCTCATCACCAACCGACTGATGCCCAGCCAGTCCCTGGGAAGCCACCCCTCCTGCCAACCTCCCCCCAGTTTTATTGCTGAGCATGACATCATATGGTACGGAATATCCCTTTGGTCAGCTCGGGGCAGCTGTCCCAGCTGTGTCCCCTCCCAGGCTTTTGAGCACCCCCAGCCTGCTCGCTGGTGGGGTGTGAGAAGCAGAAAAGGCCTTGGCTCTGTGTAAGCGCTGCTCAGCAATAACAAAACCACCTCTATGTTATCAACACTCTTTTCAACACAAATCCAAAACACAGCCCCATACTAGCTACTACGTACAAAATTAACTCCATGGCAGCCAAAACCAGTACATGCACTTAGGCTTTAGGTCAACTCTATGATCACATCAGTCAAATACATATTCAGACTGTGTCATGTGTCATACATTAGTGGAAAATTGATTTTCTTCAAAACCCAAATTAAAGCCATCAGCTTTACATATTACCTGAATGTCAGTGGAGTTCTTAAGTGTATGTTTAGATTCTGTCTGCTGCCTTTGACTGGAAGACACAGAATATGTTATGAATTAAAGGGACACTGGCTACTGAAAATCTCTTGCATTTCTGAGAAGTAATTTCTAACACCCAGAAAGATGTCTGCAGCTAGTAAGACTACCGTGGGATCAAAAGAAATGTCAGCATGCTCATTAGGCATGGTATCGTGCTCTCAGATCATGACACCAACTCCTGTATTACTAAAAACCACCACTCCTACCATCTTTACCCATGTAGAGCTTATGGAACTGTGGAAATAAGTGGACAGCAGTCATTGAAGAAAATACATCAACATCAGAAAGAAAAAATAAGGGATTACATAATTGATGTGGTCACCCTTGATCTCAAAAGAAATAGTAACCTCAAAGTATGTTTCCATGAATTTGTGGCTATGAACTCTTTACAAAAGGTATAAGCAATTTATCAAAGATAAATGATTTTGTCTTTATAGGACAATGGATAGTCTAATACCCTCTGGCTTTTTTGACAGTTACTATGTCATCTCTGTGACCTGTGATACTTCTTTCATCAACCAGTCACAAAATGCAATTTGGTTGCTCTTTTCGATGGTGATAGATAAAAAACTTAGGTTTCTACTGTTGTCACTTTCATCCTTAGTTTACTCCTTAAGATTGCTAGGGTAAAGGGACACCCAGTACGATATTTCTGATTCTGGTTATGCCTCAAAGCCTGGCTGCTCAGGCTGTGTAAGTTCTGAATACTTTCTTAAGCATATTTCAAAACCCACTGCAATTAATAGTTTATATGTTAAAAAACATATGTCTGAGTAGAAGTGGTTTGATTTTCCTGTTTCCTGGTTTAAAAAAAAAAAAACAGTGCACATATTTTTTTAAGTATGCAGTAAGATTGGATATAATGAAAAAAGAACTATTTTACTGTGCGTCAGTCCAACCTATCTGAACATACTCTGTCTTTGAATCGAACCAAGACATTTCTTTTTCTAAAATTTAATCGCAATACTAAACACTATTTTATATTTTATTTTCCACTGCCTTATGGGAACTGTAGTTTCTTTCTCATAAAGAAACATGCAAATCTGCTAGCCAGGAACTGAATGCAAATTTCACAGCCAGGAACCTTAGTAGCGCTATTTTCCAGAAAAGAACAATTAGTTATTGTGTGATTGCTTTCTCCCCGTAATAATAAGTAGAAATCCAAGATGCAAATGCAAAGTGCAAGGACAAATGAAAGCAAGAGAAAAGCAATAGGAATATCACAAAGAAAGCAAATATTGCATGGAGATTTGGGGCTTGGGCTTTATGTTTTCTTTGTCTTAAAATAGAAAGATAGAAGTATCTTTTTTCAAACGAGGACTTATTTAAGAGTTTTGCTTTCTTACAGCTCTAATTCTTTTAACCGGCATTTGAATAAATCTGTATTGTTAAAAGCTTCTTGTACAAATGATGCCTTCTATTATCGTATGCCACACTTTCATGTTTTCCTCTTACTTTCTCTTACCTTTTTAAATAAAAACACTTTCTTACTTGTGCTTTTTAAAGCATAACGCTTCTAAAAACAGGTCACACCTGGTGTAGCAAACTGTATTTTCCATAGCTGATCAGCAGTGAGTCTTGACTTTTACTGATCTTCAGAATTCCGATTTCATATATCTAATGTAAATGTTAGAGTACAAGAGGTTATTTTTATTTCATATTTAAAGAAATGCATGTAGTTTGGAAAATTCTCTTGCAATCAATTTAATAAGAATATAAAAGTAACAAAATAGAAATAATCCTTTTCATTGAGAAAATGCTTTCAAAACATTTAAATGTGATGTGATTGTGAAACATAAAAATACATAAAATTTATAATATTTTTGAGAATACACCTTTAGCCCTCCTGTCTGAGTGTCAGTATAGTTCTTATTTTTCTCTCTAGTTTGTAAGAAAAGATGTTTTCATAATTTTGTTGAAGATTTCTGCAGATCAATGTGATATATAAATAACTGCATTTTATAATTGTTCCTTCAGTTAAATATTAGGAACAACGAATCTTGACAAAGAAAACTGTTTTGATTATGTAAAGAGCAAAATTTTAACAAATAGAGGCAGGAAGTAGAAAACACTCTTACCTCTCTGAAAATATGCTTTCGGGGAGAAAAGTATTCCTGACATAAGCTCAGTGATCTGTTTTATCTTGCAACTGCTGCGAACTGTCAGTTTCCTTGGAATTAATTGCAGGTGAGGTTACTCTTTGCATTACTTTGATAATAGATAAGACGAACCGAATCACATTTATGAATTAATATTCAGGTCAACGTTGCAAAGAATGCATGTGTAGAAAAGGCTTAAAAAGTATTAGCACGTGTGTGTGTGTGTGCATGTAGTTGTATACAGATAAATATTCATTAGGTATTTCTTGGCTTGCCCAAGCACAGCCGCTGTAGAAATACATATTTTATGTACTTCAGATAAGATTAAGTGTTGGAGAGGGCCGTCTCAGGAAGGAATAAGAATATACAGCGCAGAAGCTGATGAGTTCTCATCTTTCCTGGCACTCGCAGAAGTGTAGTTTTGCTTCAAGACATTTCTTGGCCCTGTGTTGACTTCCCTGTCCGGCTTCGGAGGACAGTAGAAGCCGAGTATCCACTATACCACCGACAGCAGAGAACAGGGTTTCCCGCAACAGTTTTCCTTAAAAATGTAACGCCCAGAGAGAACAGACCGCAGTCTGAAATGAAACGATCGTTAGATTCTCTGATTTGCCTGATGTGAAGCACCGTTGAGGAGTGAATCCACCCCCGTCTCTGCCGGTAAACGTGAACACTCCTACAGCCTCCGAGTCTTTGAGCCTGCCCTCAGGACTGCCGCCTTCGTCGGCAGACTGCTTCGAGCGGCTAAGAGGAAGCAAGCGAAGCAGGCAAGGGGCAGGCATAAAGGGGGCTTTATAAGCTATTTTTAAGACCTTCAATTCAGACGCTGCACTGTGCCCCAAATGTTGCAGCTAAAAGCTATTTCCATTTTTGGCAGACAGCCCGGAGAGGCCATCAAAAGTAAAGAGTTGTTTGGCAACTTCTTCCTTCTGAAGGTCCTAATTATACAGACCTTTGTGCTACCGGGCTGCAGCAAGACTATCCCTTCATCTTCCCCTATTAAAAAAAAGTACACTGCAAGAGAGTACATGTATGTGGAGAAGTATCAGACCGCGTTCTAACTGGGTTTTGGAGAGGAAGAGCGAGCATACTCCCAACTTTTTTTCATGATTTGTGTGCTTCAGGCAGTGACTTCTGTCTCAAAGTACAAACTTGACATTGCATTTTAACACGTGACTTTAAAAATGCTACTCGGGGAGATTAGCCAGACTAGTAAAAATAAATCCATGCAAAGCGTAGCCAGTATTTCCTACCTGATCCAGTCTGTTGAATCAGAGCAGGTGTTAAATAATAAGAGACCGCTTTATTGTAATCGTGAATGTATCTTTGCACCCTTCCAATGAAATCATGAAACTGTTCTTGTTACTGGTATTAGTAAAACTCCCAAACAGAATGGCTAAAAGCAGATTTTGTCCCACAGTTCCTAAGGGTTTTGTCTGTACTTAAATATATATTGCATAATATAATTTGCCTAATTTATAGGCGATCTCAATGGTATAACATTTAACATAACCTTCTGGAAAATAACTTTCATTTAAACTTCTTTTAAAATTGTAAATTGATTTAAAATAAATTTGATTTATTAATATTTAATTTAAAATAAATTTTAAATATCAAATTTTTTTAGCTCCAGCTAGGCTTCTGCAAAATGTTATAAAGTGCCTTAGGTTCTTCTCTAAAAAACATCGCTTGTTAGCAAGAAGTAAAGTTTATTTCATCAATTCATATCAATATTTTTCCCTGTATGACCACAGAAATTTGTGTGCTTTGTACACTACCTATACACATGTACACACACACATTTATATATACTTGCAGGAGGTTAATATCACAAAACAGCCATTAGACTCCTACGGAAGGAAGTAGTTTGGAATTCTGTTTCTGCTCTGTTTTTCTTGATGGGGCACAGCCTTCAATAGCTTTTCTACTTTTAGAAAACTTGTTCTTTGCTGACAGTTGGGCTATAACTATATTTCATAAACCCTAAAGCTCCCAAGTTGCTGGAAATAAATTGATTTTGTGAAAATATGCGACACACAGGTTTTCAATATGGGTCCTGAACAGCCTGTCCCTAAAGTAGTTATTTCCATTTACACCCCTGACCTGCTGGTGTCTTTGGTGGTGCTGTAGTTTTTCATGTACTTCAAAAGCCACAGATCTGTTTCCATCCTTCTTAATTTAATATAAACTGCACATGCTTCTATCAGTAAGGACTTTCATTTTTATACTTCTTCGATTTCACGACACCAATGGTTCTATATTTCACAGTGTAGGGAGCAGAATGAAATTACATTGCGCTCAGACTTCAGCAATATCTGGTTTATGTGATTCAGGACCTCCACACAAAGAAGAGGTCACTCTCAATATTTCTGTAAATGGCTCTTTCTGGAGGAGTATATACAGTAAGGCTGACAAAGTGTGATTTGTTTGTTGTGTATAAAGTGGGGCAAAAGCCCCAGACACTTCTGTGAAAGTGGTAAAATGCAGCTGCATAATCCAACACCCAATTATTTTATTCTGACGTATTTTTACACAGGTCGGAAAGATGTAAATAAGAGTTCCTAATTTTTTTTGCCATAAGCTGTCTTGTATCTCACTATTGCAGTCTCTTGCCAGCAGGATTTCAGCTTTTAAAAAGCCTCCTGCTTTTACACTTGAGAGCAGAAGCTGGCCTTATGTCTATATATATGTTCCAGTAAATGACTGTTGCTATACAGAATCTGAACTATAAGATTAAATTTAGAAAACTGTTTTTGTGTACCTAAGGAAATTGATATTTGTACTGAATATTTTAAATACTTCTTCAGTGTGTACTTTCTCAGCTCAGGTAATACCTCAAGAGTCTTTACTGTAATTGGTTCACGACAGAGCTGTGATTTCTATTGTTTCAATGCCTACAGTTCTCATGGATATTTCTGTCCTCACTCCAGCCATTGAACCGTTGTAATTCTGACAAATGACTTCTTTCTCTCAGTAGACTGACTCCTGTGATGATTCTTCCGCTACAGTGACAAAGTAGACAGAGAACAAAATACACAATAAGGCAAATATTGTAACAAATATTGGTAGGAAACTGTCGGAAGGAGTGGTCATTATAATATCTTCTGGGTGATGGAATGTATAACTAGAGGGTCAGGTTCTGTCAGTGAGTGTAGCTAAAGGTAGAGGTTAACAGAGTTTCTTAAAATATTAGTCTTATCGCATCATTGACAACACATGTTTAAAAGAATCACTATGTATTTCTCTGGCTGAAAGGTCAAAATAACAACAATAAAAAATGTTGGTTGCATGTTACTTTAATGGGATGATAACCTCTAGACAGCTGACAGAGCAGAATTACAGCTCACCTGTCCCTTTGAAAATCTCCATCATGTAGCATATGTTTCATGTTTATGCATCTGCATTTCTTCCTGGATATTTTAAGATTTTATAGGAGGGAGTACCACATTTGACTAGTGGACAGTTCGAAGGTTCAATAGCCGTTGATACTCTCTGTCAAATTATAAAAACATGGTCATACAATTTTTTTTATTAGAGAGGAAAATCAAGCCTTTGGGTAGCTTCCATAACTGAAAAATATAAAATGAGGTGTGTAGTGAAATGTACCTGATTTCCAGTGTCTTGAAACCATGAGAGTGCTTCAGAAAACAGACTAGATACTGCACACTCAAAAGAAAATCTGAATTTGTTCCTGCAATTTTGAGACCAACATTCGTTTTGTATACACTTATAAAGGGAGGGAGAAAAAAATAAGTTAAAGGAATTAATGTAAAGGAATGACAACCTGAGATGGTGACAATATTTTTTTAAAGTTTTTTATCTTTTTAGTTTTTTAGGTTTTTATTTAAAATGTCAAAACAGATATGTCAATATCACATGTGTAACTTGCATATTTGTATTTACTGAAGGTAAAAAACAAAAGGATTACCTTTGGAATGCAAAAATATATCAAGCTAGCACGTACACAGCATACCAAAGGATGCAACCAACTAAATTTGTTATAAGTAACAAAGTATCAGCTCTTCAGTCCAGTGAACTGTCTTTATGAGCTTTATTGTTTTAAAACAGTCAATTAATTCTAGGATTTCTATAATGAGTTGAAAACCCAGCTGTAGCACAATACATATATATTTATACAGTTCTGGGATTTTGTATGTTGCTTTGCAGAATAATTATGTAGACCCTAAAGCCCTTTCTGGTTTACTTGCAGAAAGAATTCAGTTATCATCAACCATTACCATGTTTTTCTTATATAAATAAGATATCATTTGATTTTAAGTGGATACATGAATTAGTTCTTTTCAGAGTCTTTTATGCAACATTATTGTAAAACCTGTTCTTAGACAGCAAAACCCTTTTCATTTCTGCGCAGCTCAACTCTTATAAGACCTAAATGCATGCTTAATCATGGAAGTATGTCCACAAACAGGTGATTTCACAAGCTCGGCACTTTGTTGAACTGGAGAGCAAGGGAAGAATTTGTTTCATGAACCAGAAACCAGAATTATTTTTTGTTAACTTCCAAAGGAGATCAGAATTTATGGTAACTATATCTCATTTTTTTAAACAAATCAGTTCTGTCTGCCTGTCCCATTTTACCTTCTACCTTCTACTGGTACAATTTCTGTAGACTGAACAAAATTGGTTTTCCTAGCTATCACTTGAGCACTCTTCAGTCATACTGTAGTTTCTTACAGTTTGATATTGGAAATGTCATAATGAAGAACTTGGATAAGCTGGGTTAGAAAAAACACAATCTGCTGTAGAATGTAGTTTCATGATTTTGCATTTAAATCAGCAGATAACATACTTCTGAGAAGAAATTCTGCACACAAATCAGTTATCTGTGTAGATTTTTAATATTCTATAATTCCATTAGAGTAAGCACAAGGTATATCCCAATTGCTACCTGAAGAACCTTCTACTCTAGAATAATAGAAGATATTTACTTGTCTGATATTGACTGAACCCTTTTCTTTTTTTCCCCTGACAGCTACTTTGGTCAGAAATTGAATTTGCCGACCTCAGTCATGCTTTAAAGTTTAGATATCTTTCCAGCAAGGTGTGATTGACTTAAACACAATGTATATCAAGATACTGACTATCTTCAACATGTTTCATTTTTTTATCAATAGTACTGTGATAAAACTGAAGATTTACTTGCCACACTTTACTTGTATTCTAGAATCATAGAATCATTTAGGTTGG
>NW_010541006.1:0-16793 GCF_000687285.1 Phaethon lepturus
TAATAATAATAATAATAATAATAATAATAGTCAGCAAAACTGTACCTCTGTAGTTCAGAACATCTCTTGTCTTAAGATCTGAGACCTTCAAACTGAGAGGTATGGTAGAGGATCTTGAAATCTGGTGTGGAGTGGCACAGATAAAAGATTAACCTGCAAATGTGCAGCTTTATGAAATTAGCCTTAAAATCCTTTTGCACTAGAAAAGAAATAAATTTGATTATGTTACTGATAAGTTAGTCTTAATTAAAGAATCAAACAAGATTGCCAAGGAATAATTAATCTGCAGAGATTAATTTCTCTGCAGATTTATGTCTCCCTTAGATCTTACCTATACTTAATGTAAATACAAGAAAGATACAATTAGAAATGTTACATTAGCCTATTGTTTCAAATTAATACAATGCATTATTTAACCTTATTCAGCAAGCACTAATATTAAATAAATGTTATTTAGTGAAAATTTTTCTGCCATTATAGGAGGTCAAATGACCTGTAGAAGATCTCTGTACAAGAACAGGCAGAACAGGCACTAGAAAAAAAGGATTTATTTTTTTTTGGCATACGAAAAATATATACACATCAATGGGAGACTCTGAGCAGCATATAGAAATCCTAATCTAATTAAAGGCTACCAGTAGGTTCAGTGCTCTTGAGCCTTGTGGAATGCTGTGCTGAAGCAGACACTTCTTTTTTGTGTCACATCCTTCACAAACTCTAGACTCGAAGCAACTGTTATAATCCTGCAGTTTGACCTCTGACGTAACAGAGGCCTAATGAGCTTCCTGATACAATTTATCAGTCCTACAGCTGGTGCTAAACTAAAACGTACTTTAGCTAAATGGTCAGTCTTGATATAAATATTCCCAATAATAGAGAAGTCACCAGAATTGTTGAGATGTTATTGCAATGGCTCAGAAAATGCTTCTGAAATTGTGTGCCCAGTCTGAATTTCTGTAGCTTAATTTGAAGAGGTAGGATCATGTTATGTTTGTGACCTAGAATGAAGAACTTTCTGTTATTAAATTTTCATTTCTTCTGTAGTCTTTTATAAGTTGTGATCATGATGTCAAACTTTAGTCTACTCTTAAAATCATAGAATCTTTGGGTTGGAAGGGATCTTTTAAGGTCATCCAGTCCCACCTCTCTGCAATGAGCAGGGACATTTTCAACTAAACCGGGTTGCTCAGAGCCCCATCCATGGGGCTAACCATTAACTAAATAGGTTGAATTTCTTAAACTTCTCACTTTTCTTCATATTTTCCAAACCTTTAATAATTTTCATATAACTTCTCTAATTTATTTACTCACAGTGTAATTGACCCATCTGTAAAATGTGATAAACATGCTTATATTTGTCAAGTAATGCCCATATTTGACAAGTCATTTGAAGCCTGCTTGTCAGTAGATAACATATCAAAATAGTACTAGTATGCAGAGTGCCATTTGGTAATAGATATGGCAATAATTGCACAATAGTAATAGATATTTAAAAATGCAAAGGTGGATAACCAGTTGAAGTTGTAAATTATGTGCACAAACACACACACCTATTTTCAGGCATATCTCTTCAATCTCCCTTCAAGCACAATTCCATATTCTTGCATTTTCAGCCTATGGTGTATAATGTCACTAAGTATACACAACATTGTGATAATTTCAAGTGATTTGTGGACTTTGTGAGAGAGAGCAGCAGTTCAGTAACTGTCAGGATGGTTATATTTAAAGGTATCATGCAAGTAGGTCTCTAATCACCTTCCAGTCTTCCTATTTGCCTCAGTCCTACCTTCTTATTTTTGTCCATCACTATTTCACCTAATTCTTGTAAAATGTCCACTTACTCATTTTCATGGGAAAGCACCATATTTTCCTCTTCTCTATTCCAATTAATTCTAAAGAAATCTTTGGAATTTATTAGATACATATTTACCCCGTGGCACCAATGAATGTGTCATAGCTTCTGGGGTCAGGTGCATGCCCAAACACGTCAGCTCCATGTGTGGATTAGACCACTGCTGTTTCTCCCATAACTTGGCTTTCATGTGAAAGACCTCAGCTGCACTGACCTCCTTACAGTTTAGACATGCAATGTTCTCCAGGGTCCTTTCCACCCTGATGATTTTTTTTAGGTATAAAGGAAGATATAATCTGGAGTCTTGGAGAATTTAGTAATATGAAACTCTGTATTAGTAATAGTAAACTCTGTATTAGTAATATGAAATTCTGGAAAGGGAACAGGCAGACAGAAGGATTCAGATAATATGCTGGAGAGATCCGTGGCAAAAAATTGTTTTACAGCCTATCAGTACTTCTGGAAATAGGACCTGAAAACGCACTCTGTTGGGAGACTTAACAGAGGAACTCGACAGGAATTATGACACTGAAGGAAATCAGTTTAATTTGGCAGAAATATGTTTCTCTTTATTGTCTGAATCATCTGTTTCTGGAATTTCTGCTTCAACTATACTACAAAATGAAAGCTTTTCTTTTTTCTTTTTTCTTTTTTCTTTGATTAGAACATTGATATTCCTGATTAAGTTCTGAACAACTAAAATGCCTGATGTGAGATTAAATGAATTCCTTTTGTCTGAGTATAAGAGGGAAGGTATCAATTTTCCTAATATTAGAAAGCACAGAGTATAAGGGTATGTAATTTAAAATACATTAGCAGCTGGATATTTCCCAGTCCTTCACTGAGCTGTCTGCTAATGGAAGTATATTGTGTAATAACCCCTTTCACTTGCTTATGCTCTGTATGACATGGCAAATCTGAGGAGTGTTTTAAGGTGAGCATCTGATAAGTAAAGAATCTAGAGTATAATAAAATCCTTTGATAGGTAGTTCAGTAATATGGTGAAAGAACATGACAGTTATGAAGGATTCTTCACTTCAGGTGAAAAAAAAAAAAAAGTAAGTTTTCTTAACATTTAGAATAATCTAGGTTAAAGCTTGAGGACTGTCATGGTTTAGCCCCAGCCAGCAACTAAACACCATGCAGCCACTCACACACACCCCTGGCCCAGGTGGAATGGGGGAGAGAACCGGAAATAAAACTTGTGGGTTGAGACGAAAAGAGTTTAATAGGACAGCAAAAGAAGAGGAAACAACAATGATAACAATTATAATAATAATATTCTTGATAAAGGAATATACAAAACCATACAAATATACAAAACACGATGCACAGTGCAGCAATTGCTCACCACCCAGTGACTGATAAGCTGTCTGTGAGCAGCGATTCCAACCCCCAAGCCAACTCCAGTTTTGTGTGCTGTGCATGACATTATATGGTATGGAATATCTCCTTGGCCAGTCTGGGTCAGCTGTCCTGGCTGTGTGCCCTCCCAGCTTCTTGTTCACCTCCCTGCTGGCAAAGCATGGGAATCTGGAAAGTTCTTGACTGAGTATAAGCACACAACTACTTAGCAACAACCAAAAACTTCAGTGTATCATCAACATTATTCTCATACCAAATCCAAAGCACAGCACTACACCAGATATAAGGAAGAAGAATCAACTCTGTCCCAGCTGAAACCAGGACAGGAATATAGTATGTAGATTAGATAAGAGTTCAGGAAAAATGAGGGAAACCAGATGCTTTGCAGTAAAACTTCAGGACTTAGTCTTTTCAAGCTTTGTTTCTGTTTCTAATTATCGTCTCAGCTTCCAGAAAACAGTGTCCTGGCAGTATCCACCGCTGTTTGTGGTGTTCTTTAAATTACAAAATGTAATTTAGTAGTTGTTTTGAATATTACATGACTTTCACAAGACAACATTGACAACTGCAATGAATGCAGCTTGTAACCAGCAAATCTATCTCAGCAATCCAAGATCATTACATAGAATTCTGTTCTTCTTCTATAAGGATAGTTAGCTCTAAAAGTACTATCAAAATTAAACTGTAATGTGATGATTTCCCTAAAGGACTCATTTTGAAATAATGTGAAATATATATTCTGCTTTTAAAAATATACAGTATCCCTTAATTATGTTCCATCTTATTGGTACTAATAATATTAATAATAATAATAATGATAAATAATAATATTTAATGAGTCAGAACTCAAATACCAAATAATGAAGCCCTATATCTGTTCTTTTCAAATGTTGTTTTATTTATCTGGCTAAAACAAAGAAATACAAATACAATGTAGTAATTTGTAATGATTTCTTCAATGAATAACACCTTTTCTAAGCTTTCAGGTCAATTGGATTTAAATGTCTACCTCTCTTTGAGGCTCTGAGTCTATCTATTCTACCCAAAGATATGCAGGAAATCTGTAGCAGCAATTGGTTGAAGTCACAGAATTTTTGTAATTCACCCCAGTGCTTGAATCACAGAGAAAAAAAAAAAAATCCAAATACAGGGTGGTAACACGTGTCGTTTGATACTTTCGAAATATAGTCTGAGAAAAATTCTAGTGACTTACAGATGCCTAAGAGCTCTTAGATCCTCTTGTATCTTCCTTGGATCTATTGAATGCAAGAGCAAAACTGATATTTTGGGGGGATTTTTTTTACAGTTCTTCCTTCCACTCATATCTAATTTGAAGAAAATAAGCTCTTGCTGCTTTTTCTTCCCTTTCACTGACAGGCAACTTGAAACCACTTGTCTCACTAACAAAAAACCTTACATTATTTTTTTCCTATAGTACATTATGTCTATTTACTTTAAAGTTAAGTTAAAGATCAACAATTCTGAATTTTATTTTTGCTTTTTAAAAATTATAGCCTTTAATTTTGTCCCAACACGTATCCTTGCAGCCAAATACACAAGTATTGCTAAGCAATGCTTAGAAAATGCTGTTCTTAGAAACTTCTGCTCACACAACAGTCATCCTTTAATATTAATCATGCAAATTATAAGGAAGTTTTTCAATAGAATTCATCTTTTAGGATGTTAATGACCTTTATAGACATTTTTGTGTCAGCAGCAATCATCTGTGCATCAAGTTCAACTGCATCTGCATAAAACAACTTTATAAAATCTTACCAGTTAAGTCAACATGAAATCATCAATTGTAATTCCACTAATATCAATCCAACTTTATAATGCAGTGGCAATTTGTTCCCACTTGCCACTGCTGGCAGACCTAAGCAGCACAAAAATTATTGAGACAGATGCACAAGTAATCAGTTATGTCACTTTATTGATGCATTCCTGATTATCCCTTAATGAGGCAGAATTTCTGAAGAGGGAGTACTTGTCCCTAATGAATGTTTCTTCAGATGCCAAATTTGTTTGGTTTATACACCTGTTTTCCTTATATGACCCGCTATCCTTAATTACTACTTATAGGTACAGTGGAAAAGCAAAATTCTTGGAACAACAATGGATCAAAGATCCTACTTTTCATTAGCATGGGAACAGACTTTGCGATAAAATAGAGTGAGGTTCTGAGACATGAAATCTTAATTTAAACAAGGAGAAAATGTGGGAAAAATACAATATAAGATTTTAATGCAAAATAAAGGATTAGCGGCCATTCTGATGGCCCACTGATGGTAGCTGAACAACCTATTTCTTGTTTTTTTCTCTTTCTCTTCAACTCAAAAGTTGGAATATAATTTACCCCATGCTAAATTTGTTTCAGTTCCCATTAATACTGACTGGTTAGAGGACTGATAGAAAAGAGCCACAAGCGGCTGGTGGGGAGAGGGCAGTGTTCAGTAGCCCAGTTACAGAATAGAACCAGGATGTGACCTGAATAGTGGAATCCAGAATTCTGTGTTATATTACAATGTTTCTTCTGGTGAGAATGGGAATATCTTTGCACCTGAAATGGCATTAAATATCATGGCTTATCTAAGAGAATATGAAAAGCTAAATGAAAAATAAATTTCCTTTTTTCCCTACCAGATTTGTAATATGTTTATGGGGATAGGTGTGGAGATAATAAAGTTTTCTTCTCAAAATTCTGTGCAAATTAGGTGAGAAACAGTTCTGATCAGAAAGTAAGCATAGGTTTATGCCTAAGGTAATAAACTTTCTCTTTGTTCAGAAGCAAATGAAGTCTATTTCTCTGTCTGTACCAAATTTTTCTATGCAGTGAGTTAGCATCTCATAGCTGCAAATTAATACCTAAAAACTGGAGCCTCTTTGTTACTGAATTTAAGATTTATGTAGACATAAGTGGCCTAAATAGACAAATTTGACCTCGCTGTCTTTCTGTGTTGGTATAGCTGTATTTGACTAAGAATGATAATACTGACAAAGTATTCTTTCTTCTTTCGTGGGAAGACCATTCGTCTTATTTGTGTCCAACAAAATTTGCTGTTTCCAAGTCTGTGCCAAAATGGTTGCTTCATTTATAGTCAAAAGCATTTTCAATGTAGGAATAAACTAGAATATCCCATAAGTTTATGGGCCAGTTCCTTATCACTCCCATAAGATCTATAGATGCATTAGAACTCTCTGTAAGTGCTCTTGGGAGCCAAACAACTGAAAAGTATCAGGGCAACTGTTAATGCATTCAGAAGAGACACAGTCAGTGCCTCACCACCTTATGTCTGCAGGTCAAACTGTTACTTCCAGAGTGCATATGTGTATCTATATACCTATATATTCCAGAAAGAAAAGAATAAGAATGAACTGTAGAGCAAACAAGTTACATGGGACTATTAGTCAAGTAGTCCATAAGTAGTAGGATCTGTTGCAGTTCTTATTTCCCCAAGAGACAGTTATAAGGAGGGTGACCAAAGAAGTAGAAAATGTAGCTCGAATGACAGATATCAGTGTTTACAAACACTGTTTTGGTCACAAACCGAAAACATACAAGACACTATGAGGCGTGTTAATTCCATCCAAGCAAAACCCAGTACATCCCTGAAGGATAAATAAGTTTACTAACACAGCGCAGGCAGATGATGTAGGTATTAATGCTTGCTTTGTTTCTATGGAATTTAGTAGTTCTAAGTTACAAATTTATAGAATTAAATTCTAAATAGGAAAAAAGCTCTTGGTTTGCTAGAAATACAGTAGCTCTGTTTCGGCACCCGTTTTATCACAAAAAAATACAATCATTATCAAGAACTTTCTTCAGCTATTGGGAAGCAAGTGCATGGACAGAATCACTTCTGAAAAAGCTCTTTATGAGCTGTCTTGGAATCTCCTTGCACTTTAACTTGTCCTGTGGAGGTGGTGCTTGCTTTGGTAGCAAAGTAATAATGCTCACCAAATATATGCATTTGACAATTCAACTATCTGACCTTTTCAGATTCAAGCCACCCTAAGCTACCTCTTTGACACAATTTGCTTTAGAGTCATGCAAGGGTCAACACAGGTCCAGCTTCAAAGACAGATGAAAATTTAGATCAGATTGTTAGAGGAATTTTTTTTTTTTTAATCTTGGCTATAAAATTTCCATAAGGATAAGCTCTGATGAAAGGAAGAGAAATGATGGATGAGATATTAAGAACTGCATCCGTTAAAATTTCTTTCTTTAATGATTGTTTTCCTCCCTGAAAACCTTTCAGGAAATTATCAAAATGTATTAAATTACTATTTAATTAGGTCACACGTTGTGAAAACAAATGAACAAACATCCTAAAATGTCCCATTTTATCTGAAAAATAACTCAAATATAAAACATAACAACACTGAGATGGGATATAATCATTGATTTAAAAAAAAATAAAAATCCTACATTATCCTGATATTGTATTAGAATAAGATTTTTAAAAGAATCATACATTGTCCTGGTATCATATTGGGACAAACCATTTTAGGATAAATTGAATTAATTAACAATTGACCTTTATACATATAAATAAATATGTTTATATTTAATATATTGTTCATATCTGTTTATAAATTCTATAAATACTTTTGACCCTTCATGAACAAGCAGTAAAGGAAAAGAAGAAAAAAAAATTAGTCTTTTCAGTGTTTTGGTTTTTTTTTTTTAACATTTTCTCTCCTGTTGAGAAACAGTCTCCATTGAAAATTATGCTAAAATTCCCAATAAAGATGGTGGGTTCAGAAATACATTCCTGAATGTCTATGAGATTGTATTTCTACTCATTATCCATAAAAGGTGTGTGACTCAGAAAGAAAAAAAAAAGAAAAATAAATGTGGTGAATGAGTATGATCTGAGTTTGCTTCAGTAGAAAAGATAAATTCATAAACAGTAACATCACTAGAAAGCTTTGAAAAAAGGCACCAAGTAAATTAGCCTTTTCTTGGCAGCAGCTGAAAGTTTCAATTTTAGCAAATCTCTCCAATGCATGATCCAAATGAGTGAAAATCTAACTAGAAATTCAGATTTCCATGTCTGGCTAATATTCTTCTGAAATTAACAGCTCCCACACCATCAATCTGCTTACCAGTTATGATCCTCTTGTAAATGATTTGTAGTTCCATTTATAATAAGAACTTGGGAAAAACATGTGAAAACAAGGAAAATTGTGATGTTTTATAGGTGCCAGCATTTCAGATGAAATCCACAAAATGCAAATAGTAATGACTGAAATTCTACTGTAATTGTTTATCTGCTTTAAAGTCTGACAGGTATTTAAATACCAATACTCCTTCAGTTTTTGAAAGCTTTTCTTAGCTTTGACACTATTCTAAGCTGTACAGCTTGCACTTGATTACAAAAGCTAAATTCTACCGTTTAGCCAACACCCAGAGTAGACACAATTTCTCCTTATGCTGAGGGAAGACTTTATATTACAACATCCCATTAAATTGGGAAAAGCTATGGAGATGAACAAAAAGATCTATTTCTAAATTTTCTAAGCAGGATACTTTAACTTTTACCCATGTGTCTACTGAGTAAGTGAGAAACTACATAAACATCCAGTTCTGCTCTGCACAAATGATTAGAGATGGGGGCTGCACAGAGCTCATAACAAATGAGTACCAAAGTAGTACACAGGACTTTCTTTCAAGCCTGAAGGACAGGATTAAATTTTATGTCTAAAATAATCAAAAGTATTTTTCATGAAACCATGAAACTTAGAAGAACTTAAAAAAATAGTTGTAAATAAATTAGCAACATTTATTAGCTTTTCATAGGAATCATTTTTCAAAGCATAAATGTTATTTAACCATTGTTTCATTTAGTTTTTATTTGATGTGTAAATTTTGTACATCATATACATAATAAAGTACTTGGATATCTTTTTTTTTTTTTTTTTTTCTGTGAGGTAGTGACAGCAGTTTCTATTTTAGCTCTATGACCAGCCTTAGGGACTAAATAACACTGTAAGGAAATCATCATCCACCAGTTTTTCATCAGCTCCTAACAAACATTCCTTTGAGAAAAACATGAAAGTAGACATGAACAATATAGAAGTGTCTTCTGGACTTTTCTTGCAGAAGCTAAAGAGGGATAATGTAGCTGTAGACTTTTATTATGGTTGGCAATCTGATGATGTCTGGTCATCAATTAAGCATAAGGGAAATGTCAAAAATTGTCAAAATAGTTACTTTCTAGCTGTCCATAAAATGGCAAAAACCACTGCAAACAATGAAAAAAAAAGGAACAGTATAATTCTTCTATCAGAAAGGTATTTGTAAATGCATTAAGAACATAGGTAAATGAAGTTTAGTCTGCATTTATTTTTTTACCACATATCTGCAAACAACTTTCTATCAGAAATGGAAAAGATTTATCTACAAAAATACCCAAACTAAAAATTTTTAAATCACTAAGAAGTACTTGTTAAAGGACTTTGTAAAAATGAATATATAAAAACAGGAACAAAAAAGTCATTTTGACTTATTTTGTGTTGTTTAGGTTTTTTTTTAATTTCTAGTTTAGACAGAGATATTGCTTGTCATCACTTTTTATGTTTATTGTGATTAATCATCTTATGTATGTCTTTTTACTGTTCATAACAAAACAGAAGATTTCAATGATATTTTGCTACTACTCAGTTCTTACTCTTACTGAGAGATTCCAATTCAGTAGGGTGGATTCTTTCTTTAATTTACAAAAAATACAATCTCTAAGTATGGACAGAAGCCCTGGAAGAGAAATCTGTACTGCATTTCTCTTAGAAATGCATCTCTTAAGATTGTGCTCCCCAAAGTCTAAGTATCTAGCTCTTACTATTTTCTGAAGCCGTTATTATGGTTTAGTTGTAATTACTGTCTGTTGTTATTGTCTTTATATCAAGCTATAGAATGTACAGTTATGAAAAACTTTTCTATGTTAATTTTTTTGGAAAAAATAATTTTTGATTGAAAAGCCATTGCTGTCTTAATTATTTAGTTGCTATGGAAGCTTACTGTTTATTCAGTGCTTTAAAATATGCCACCTCAACAATTTTATTGTTATACTGATGTATACTTGCTAAACAATAGTATTTACAGGATGATTTAATATGGCAATAACAGTTTATCTTCCATTTCAAGAAAAAAGCAAGATCTTATTTAATTAACTAATTCTATCTAATAATGAATTACACCGTGCATGAATGGGCGACTAATAAGCTTACAGATATTTTCACAGTGCAATCATAGTAAATACTAGGTGGTTGTAGACAAAGGAAATTGTGTCATGATGGGAGAAAAGATACATGCATAAGGTAAGGGCTTTCTAATATATTTATTCACAATAACTCAGAATAATAGAAAAGTTGGTTGGACCTTGGAGGAGCCGATTTGAGTGCTAGGTCATTCAGGCTTGACTTCGTCTAGCCAGCTTCTGAAAAACCTCCAGGGAGGGAGACTTCACATAAACCTCTGGCCAGTCTTTTCCAGTGCTGCGTTACTCTGCAGGTTTTTTTCTTTAGTGGTTTTTTGGGGTTTTTTTTATGTACAGTCTCATCTTCTCAAGCCACAGTTTATGGCTGTTTGTCCTTGTTATATCATCTACCACAAATTCCCATGAAAACACGCACTGAAAATCAGTTTCAGTTTTGGAATATACATATAACACTTGAATGGCCAACCCAAAAGAAGAATTAGACTTTTTTGTTGCACACAATTTTTTTTTATATATGTATGGTGGAATTGCTTGTGGCTCTCTGTCAATAAGAATATTTTGAAAGTATAAGTGCAGTAACAGTAAGGTTTTAGAATCCCATTTCTGTCTCTCAGGAGTCCCCTTTCTACCAGAACTAAATAGTCAGACCATCCTCAGCAAGTTCCTTGCTTGTAAAAACAGCAAAGAAATTCATGCTATGGTGATATGATCAGTCATTAGTATGCACCTGCTGGCATTGCCCTGGTAATTCATTACAGCAAGTTATCATAAAAATCATGGTGTGTTGATTACACATTAACTTTCATACATTACCAGTGGACCGGTGAATCTATGATATATTATTGTAGTACATCAGAAAAATGCCAGTTGTAGAATATAAGAGATAAAGTTTGTTTGTTTATTTGTTTTTGTCAAAACAAGAGAACTTTTTGACAGAGAAAGACACTAGCACAAGCATTATGTTATCAACACCCTTCATCACTGAAGAATGGACACCGAACATAAAATTGGATATGAGCCAGCAACATGTGCTTGCAGCCCAGAAGGCCAACAATATCCTGGGCTGCATCAAAAGTAGCATGGTCAGCAGGTCAAGGCAAGTGATTCTGCCCCTCTATTTAGCTCTGGTGAGACCCCACCCAGAGTCCTGCATCCAGCTCTGAGGTCCCAAGCACAGCAAAGACATGGACCTGTTGGAGTGTGTCCAGGGTAGGGACACAAAAATGTTAACACAGCTGGCACACCTCTCCTATGAGGAAAGGCTGAGATAGTCGGGTTATTCAGCCTGGAGAAAAGAAGGCTCCAGGGAGACCTTATTATGGCCTTTCTGTATGTAAAGGGAGCTTATAAGAAAGATGGGGACAGATTTTTACCAAGGACTGTAGTGACAGGACAAGGGGTAACAGTTTTAAACAGAAAGAAGGTAGGTTTAGATTGGGCATAAGGAAGAATATTTTTATGATAGGTGTGGTGAGACATGGGACCATGTTGCCCAGAGAAGCTGTGGATGCTCCATCCTTGGAAGTGTTCAAAGCCAGGTTGGATGGGGCTTTGTGCAACCTGATCTAGTGAAAGATGTCCCGGCAGGGGACTAAATGACTTTAAAGACCCCTTCCAAACCAGGTTGTTCTATGACTCTATGATTATTAACTAACTGTTGTGTCAAACTGAGAGGAAGAGGACAGACTGAATCGCAGAAGCTAATGAAAAAACTAGTCTTAAACTTTCCATGTTCACCTTCCAAACGTATTTGTGTCATTACTAATATTTTGGTTCTGCATTTTTTGTTTGTTTTTTTTTTAAACACAGTCAAGAGAGTGAAGTTCCCATTGGAAATGTAAATAAAACCAGAATTTTTCAATTCAAGTAGGTTTTTTGCTATTAGCCACAATCTGAATCCATTAAATAAATGTGTTTGGCCATAGTAGTAGAGTCAGCTATGAATCTGAACTGTGGAAACTGAAAAATTAAACAATTGGAAGAGAATCCAACATTCATTCCATGCTCCAGTCAGAAATATTTTATTTCTTTACATTTTGAGAAATGTCTTAGTAATTTGAAATAAGTAACAATTTATTTTTTCACAAATCTAAGTAGATATGAAATTTTGTAATGTATAGTTCTAGCTTTTAATTTTAACACCATAACGCCACATGATGAAACACTCCCTCCTCTTTTACACTTCTCTAATAACCTTTCTCTTCCTCAGAGATCAATAGAACAATCATGCAAAGAAACAACCTAGGTCAACCAAAGTAAGACTGGACTGATACTTCGTGGGTAATTCAAGCTCCATATCTATTATACTCTAGTTTGCAATTATTATGATCAAAACTTCATTTGTGGGCAAAGCAGCATGCTGTCATGTATTTGGTTTACATTGCAAGGTTTTGGTAGTGGTGGGGGTTGCAAGGGTGGCTTCTGTGAGAAGAGATTGGGAAAAGGACAATTCCCAGATTCACTCAGAAAGACAGAGCAGCGTTTGCTCCTATAAAAATCATATAGTGAATTTGTACTGGATTTAAGGGGCAAATTTTTGGTAGCTGGGAGTCTGCAGGGGTGGCCTTTATGAGAAAAGACAGTAGGACTAACATTAGTGCAGATACCTGCACTGCAGCCCGTGGAGGACCCCACACCATAGCAAGCGGACATGCCCTGAAGGAAGCTGCTGCCCATGAAAAGCCCATGCTGGAGCAGGCTCCTGGCAGAAATCGCAGCCCATGGAGAGGAGCACACACAGGAGCAGATTTTCTAGCAGGACGTTTGGACTGGAGGGATCCACTCTGGAGCAGCCCATTCCCTAAGGACTGCACTCTGTTGAAAGAACCCATGCTGTAGCAGTTCATGAAGAACTGCAGCCTGTGGGAAGGAATCATGTTGGAGAAGCTCATGAATGACTGTATCCTGAGGCAGGGACTTGATGCTGGAGTGGGTGAACAGTGTGAGGAGGAATGAGTGGCAGAGATGAAGAGTTATGAACTGACCACAACTCCCATTCCCTGTCCCTCTGTGTTGCACAGGGAGGAGGAAACAGAAGAGTAATGAGTGGAGGTGAACATGAGAAGAGGGCTGTTGTGAAGATTATTTTAGTTTTGTTTTTATTTGTCACTATTCTTCTCTGTTATTGACAATAAACTATTTTCCCCAAGTCAAGTCTGTTTTGCCCATGATCATAATTTGTAAGTGATGTCCCTTTCCTTTTCTTGACCAACGAGCTTTTTCATCATATTTTCTCCCCTTGTCCTGCTGAGCAGGTGGACTGAGAGTGCAGTCTGGTGGGCATCTGACAGCCAGCCAGGGTTAACCCAAAATAGGTAGGTAGGTAGGTAGGTAGGTAGGTAGGTAGGTAGGTAGGTAGGTAGGTAGGTAGGTAGGTAGGTAGGTAGGTAGGTAGGTAGGTAGGTAGGTAGGTAGGTAGGTAGGTAGGTAGGTAGGTAGGTGCCAGAGATGAAGAGTTATGAACTGACCACAACTCCCATTCCCTGTCCCTCTGTGTTGCACAGGGAGGAGGAAACAGAAGAGTAATGAGTGGAGGTGAACATGAGAAGAGGGCTGTTGTGAAGATTATTTTAGTTTTGTTTTTATTTGTCACTATTCTTCTCTGTTATTGACAATAAACTATTTTCCCCAAGTCAAGTCTGTTTTGCCCATGATCATAATTTGTAAGTGATGTCCCTTTCCTTTTCTTGACCAACGAGCTTTTTCATCATATTTTCTCCCCTTGTCCTGCTGAGCAGGTGGACTGAGAGTGCAGTCTGGTGGGCATCTGACAGCCAGCCAGGGTTAACCCAAAATAGGTAGGTAGGTAGGTAGGTAGGTAGGTAGGTAGGTAGGTAGGTAGGTAGGTAGGTAGGTAGGTAGATAGATAGATAGATAGATAGATAGATAGATAGATAGATAGATAGATAGATGGATGCAAAGCCAAGATTTTATCATGTGTAAATTAAATCTTAATAGTCTAATTCAAGAATCATTATTAGTCTAGAACTAATTATAGAAAAAGAAAGAATAAAAATCTAGATCTGAAAAATTCTGTACAGAAAAAGTCTCAGTAATAATAATAACACAATTACATTTGTAGCACAGACTTCTTCATTTCTGTCCCTTCTGCAGTGTCATGCACACCCTTCCTCTGCTTGTTTGGGTCAGTGATTTCATTGTGATGGTGATGAGGGTGTTACAGTGAGCATCAGGAGTCCATCACTGGGACGAATATGATGTTCATAGTGATGGTTCCATTTTTCTTGGTACGGGATACACTTGGGGTCATGTTTGCTAATACACTCTTATACCTTTTGCCCTTTCTTCATTGGTCTGCACCTCCACATTACATCCAAATTCACTAAATATTATGGCTTTTTCATATGTATCTCTATTATTTTTGTTACCCTAAACCCCATTTTGTCCAGCTCCACATCTGCATAATTTTAGTGACCATGGCTGAGTTGTCAAAGCTGTATCCTGTGTCTGAACTTCTCAAGGACTCTGGATATTGTACCAGGCCTGTATTTCTCTACACTGCTTCATTACTAGGTAAGTGTTCACTGCTGCTTTCTTTATAAAACTATACCACACAAAGAAAATCAAAAGTAAAAAATCTCTAGTCATTTAGAGAAATTGTTGTCACAGCTAAACCAAGTAAAAAAAAACTGAAAATAGGTCAAGAAAATTCAGACAGAGCACAACTGGCAAGCTTCAGTCCTGAGGCCTTGCAAAATCAATACAAGGTTTATGGCCTGTTATGGCAATACCATGTTATAGGACTACACAGTTACACAATGCAGGACTCCTGTGAAGCTAACTGGGTTAGTAACATTGCTATTTCGAATTGCATTTGATACAAGAGTGCCTCATCAGCATGACGTTTATTTTTACAGTGAAGGAGCAGGGAACTCCAATACCAAACACAAAGTCAGAAAAAATTTCTGAAGACCATTCTGTTTTCAGTTACTGATGTTGTGTTACAGTAATACCACTCACGAAAAGCAGATTGAAACACTCTCATGGCCAGAAGATATCACCATATTTTCAAGTTGTTGCTATTCCTTAAAACAGCAACAGTTGTGATCCTTTGTCCTCTAAAAGGAAAAGTGTAGTGGATTGATGTAAAGAACAAAAGACTGCTGGTCTTAACAGTTATGTTTAAGTGTCCAGAAAACAAGAAAATATAAATAAAAGAAATTAAAGAATTCTGTATTTAAGTATTATGAACAGTATTATAACAGGACCATAGCTGGTTTTCAAAACATATTTATTCTGGACTAACCACTACAAGTCTAAAACATAATATGGAAAGTCAGCAGTAAAATGAACCATTAAAATTCATTAAAATTCAGTATCAGAAAATTGAAGTGAGGTTAAGATGATATTGGAGAGGACATATTTTCTGTGTAGATGCTCATTTACAGGTATTTCCTATATAAATATCTCAGTATTTTGGACTGAATACTGTTCAGGACAAAACCAAAGAAGACTAAAGCGGACAAGAGGAAAAATAGCATGTGCATCTTCTGGCAGAAAACCTTCACTAAATTTAAAAGTTTTTGAAGAATACATGGAGCATGAATTTAGATATGTTAGTATTTTTAGAATATTTTCAAAATATTTTAGAAATATTTGCCTTTTTAGCAGGAAATATACTGTTTTCTGTGGGCACTTACTGCTATTCTGTGCAAAACATTTGCCGATACCATGAAAACATGAGACTCTTCTATACCAAGCATGCATGTTTGTGCCAAAGGATCAAAAACTTATGTCCTACAAAAATGAGGATAGAAAGTTCCTTAAATCTTTCTGCAGTTTCTGAATGAAGTACAGGAAGGGTCAAGAAGTCTGAGTGGGTTCTACAGGATGCTGAATACTTGTCCTACCAGGCAGCAAGCATTAGAGTTGGAACTGTTCAGCCTGGAGAAGAGAAGGCTCTGGGGAGACCTTATTGCAGCCTTCCAGTACTTAAAGGGGGCTTTAAAGTGATGGGGACAGACTTTTGAGCAGGGCCTGTAATGACAGGACAAGGGGTAATGGTTTTAAACTAAAAGAGGGTAGATGTTGACTAGATAGAAGGAAGAAATTTTTTTATGATGAGGGTGGTGAGACACTGGCCCATAGATTGCCAGGAGAGGTGGTAGATGCCCCATCCCTGGAAATATTCAAGGTCAGGTTGAAGTGGACTCTGAACAACCTGATCTAGTTGCAAATACCCCTGCTCATTGCAGTGGGGTTGGACTAGATGGCCTTTAAAGGTCACTTCCAACCCAAAATATTTTATGAGTCTATGATTATGTCAGCATTCCCCCCCATGTCATTATATCACACACTGATATATTCAATACTTTATGTCACTTTGACCATCAGCA